>NW_024582427.1:1996590-2012164 GCF_018398535.1 Haplochromis burtoni | reverse complement strand
AAAAACGAAACGAAAATAAACTCCACCTAAACTTGGTTCATATCTGACCCAGAGAGACTGCAGGTCATAACTTCTTACCTGAAGTTCAGTTCACACTTGGACCGGCGGCCGCCTCGGGTCTCTTTTCCTTCTGCGTCCCTTTTCCTTCATCCACCTGCTGGCCTCCACCACTTGCTAATGTTACTGAATCTGTGGAAGCTCCGCGATAGCCACCACACGAAGTAACGAGTAACGACCCTATCTAAATCCCAGTAACGAGTAACGCGTTCCTGATTTTGGCATAATAACTAGTTACCGTGCTCGTTACCACAATAATAACGTAGTTACTGTAACGCGTTACTTAATAACGCGTTAGTCCCAACTCTGCAGCACACACACACACACACACACACACACACACACACACACACACACACACACACACACACAAAACAAAAATATTAGTAATTAGTAATATAATATAATTTATATATATTATATTAATATAATTTGCTTTGCTGTGAAGCAAAGCAAATGATTCACATCATTTTCAAACTCCTCAAATCTTTTATTGAGTGTATATATTCACTCAGGGATTTGATTAGGTACGCCTCGTAGGTTTGACCCCTTTCACCCTCAGGGCTGCCTTAATTCTTCATGGCATATATTCGACCAGGTTCATATTGACATTATAACATCACACAGTTGCTACAGATTTGTCGGCTGCGCATCCATGATGTGACCCAAATCCCAAAGCTGCTCTTTTGGACTGAGATCTAGCTGTGGAGGCTCTTTGAGTATAGTGAACTCATTGTCGTGTTCAAGAAACCAGGTTTATGATGATTTGAGCTTTGAGAAATGGTGCATTTTCCTGCTGTAAGCAGCCACTAGACGACAGGTAAACTGTGCTCATAAAGGGATGGACATGATCAGCAAGAATACTCAGGTAGGCTGTTGCGTTTACATGATGCTTAGTTTATACTAGGGGGCCAAGAGAATATCCCCCACACCATTATACCACCAGAAGCCTAAATGTAGGATAGATCCATGCTTTTATGTTGTTTATGCCAAATTCTGACCCTAACATCCAAATGTCACGGCAGATATCGATATCATCACACCATCTTCTGTAGTCCAATTTTGGTGATGCGTGCAAATAGTAGCTTCAGTTTCCTGTTCTTAGCTGACAGGAGTAGCACTTGATGAGGCCTGTTGCTGCTGCAGCCCATCCTCTTTGAATTCGAAAGAAAAAGAAGCACACTGACCCACAGGAGGTCTTCGCGTCTCCTAATATTAGTAAACATCGGTTTTGTGTAACACTTACCATGATTGCTTAAAACCTACGGAGCCCCTCTGATGACATGGTCCAAAAAATAAATAAGTAGTCTACAATTGTTCAGGGACTCTAGGTCACTCAGACTCAGATCCCTGACAATTTTAGGCTGGGAATGAGCTACAAATGCATTTTGAAAAGCCTGGCACTGCAAGGAACCATTATTCCAGAGAGACATTTAAACAGGATATTGAGAGCCCAGTTGCTTTGCAGACGTAAGTACGACCCGGACGCTGGGATAGATTTTATTGTCAACCAACTGCAAGGGCCTGGGAAGGATCACGGTCAAGTGTTTCGTTCCCACAAAATAGCATTTCGTGGGCACGTTATACCTATTTCGTGCCCACGAAGTAGTATTTTGTGGCCACAATTTATTTATTTTTTTGGACCATGTCATCAGAGGGGCTCCGTAAAAACCAGTCATTGTAGTGTCTCACTTTAACCAAACCACACCACTGCAGCGACTGTTGGTTGGTATTTTAGCCGTCTTTTTCATCAGGGACAAAAGGTCCCTTTGTGTGCTATAAACCGTGTCCACAAGCTTTTAAACAACCTCCCTGTAAGCTTCAAACTGAAAGAGAAGCTGTTTAACCTGGTGAAATAACTATTTTTATTTAATAAATTATGTCATTTGCATCAGTTGAACTGGGGTCTCTCGTGTGAATATCAAATAATCACAACACCAAAGTTTTTTTGTGACAGGTTGCTGGCTTCCGAAGATGCATTTTAAAGTGGTTTCTTTGATAACTTCTCTGTTATGTGAAGACACAACACTGGTTATATTTTGAGTTAGGTGTTTATTAATGCTTGAAAGATTCAGGTCAGTTTTAAATGTTTTAACAGACAAACAAACTAAACATTCATCTGAAAATCATCAGGTACAAGCACTGGACTGAACTGACTCAAAAAAGCAGCAAATATAAAAAAACAACAAACTTTTAACGACCTTTTAGAAAGACAGAGGAACTATTATGCAACACCTTTTTTTAAAAATTTGAGGACAGTCTAGCTCCTTAGAAGGGTTCACTCAAGACTTTTTCACAGAGCTTCAATGATTAAAATCACAACTTAACACCCTGAAACATGGCCCTTAATTTCAGATGTACAGAAAAAGACAGAAGCACCGGCAGCGGGTACCTCTCCAAATGATTCATCACAAGGTGAGCACACATAGCTGCCACTAAAAGTTATTCCACGCAATAATTTGTATTCATAACAGTTTCAAACGAAAGCTCAGCAACACTGACGTCAAGTAACATCAACCAGATGACGTGAGCAGGGCATTTTGGGGAACCCAGAGTGTTTCCCGCTGATTAAATACCATAAAAGATGTAGTTATTTTAACGCCATATAAGTAGTAGCACTTATATGGCATTGGACGTCTTTATTTGCATACTCACCCAGTGTAACCACAAGACCAAAATACTGCCATATATAACTTTTCTGGCTGATAACATCACAGGAGCACTAACAGAAAATGGCCCACTGAGGATGCTTATAGGTTCCAGAGTCCTGTGAACGTCTAATTGGCTGCCTCACTATATTACTTCACACAGCTTTCAACCAACAGTAAATGTGGTGCCATATTACTGACTACCTGGGGCATTTGCTTTATACAGTAACAGCCAACATGTTACAGCAGCTGCTTGGAAATCTCAAGCACTCAGATATATGATTTAAATGCAACAGAGGAACAAAGAGCACGGTGAAAAAGTCTTGTGCTACCTTTCATTTCTTTATATTTTGTCAGGAAAATGGGAAATAAGTGCCACAACTGATGAAGACCATCAGAAAGCCTGGAAAACTATTGCTTAAGACCACTTTCAAAAATAAGAAATGTGGCTCCTTGGGAAAAAAAATATATAAGCGTGGCTTAAGACTTTTCCACAGTACAGTGACTGTGAAAACATTCATTTAAAGGCCTGATTTCAGCTGTGCTTAAGCAGAGCTGCCCAGGTTTTAGTTGACCTCACAGCCTAGTTTCTCAGTGGTGCTAGTTTCAGTCATTATGCAAATGTACTGTTTATAAGGTTGGGTAAACCTGCAGTCAGTTGAGACTGAAGAAGTCACGTGGCCCTGGCAGATGGGGCAGTCGCATCTGCTGCTACAGGCCGATGGCCAGTCCTGCAGGAGGTTCCTTCCTGTTAAAAGGTAGTTTTTCCTTCCCACTGTTGCCAAAGCGCTTGCTCATAGAGGGTCATATGATTGTTGGGTTTTTCTCTGTATGCATTATTGTAAGGTCTACCTTACAATGTAAAACGCCTTGAGGCGACTGTTGTTGTAATTTGGTGCTGTATAAATCAAATTGAACTGAACTGAAGTCACTGGGATGAATGATGAAACATTTCTCCCACTGAAAACGCTGCGATCAGATGAACAGAAACAACTTTTTAGGATGCCCAGTTTTTAGATTCTTCTGTTTAAATTCATGCTGTTAAGTTGCTCAATGGTCTGGACGTGTTTTCATCATTAACCACTTATGCACATGTTTTACAGATGAGGCAGATTACGAAAATCAAGATGTTGAAAGAAGCATCGGTGAGAAGATGTGACCATCCTGGACAGCTCTGCAAGTTATCTGGTGGAAAACTGAAGCTGAAAACTGCTACTTTAAAAATGTCTGTCTGACTGATGTGCAAATAACATGCACAGATGCTTTTGGACACTGAAAGTGAAAACCAAGTCTGCCACCTGGTGGTGAAATAAATCAATTTAAATATAGTGTAAACAAATTTGTGTTTTTTTTGTTTTTTTTTTATCTTTGATAAAAACCTTTTTCTTAAAAAAAAAAAAAAGGTTTCCATTTTTTAATCCAGTTTGTATATGTAAAAAAATGAGTGATGAAAATGATAAAAAAAAACATGATAAAATTAACTGAAACTGACCACACATGGGCTATTATTTGCTTTTTCTGCTCATATTCTAGAATTTTTTCAAATTTATGACACTGATCCCTGTGAAAAAAGTATAATGTATTACAGAGGAAGTAGACTTTATTAAATTATATACATGCAATAATATAGTTGTGGTCAGAAGTTTACATACTCTCATCATGGTATGAGGTCATGGTATTTTGGGGCTTTCAATGATTTCTCTGAACTGATCTTTTTCCAGGGTGGAATGATTGTACAACATCTTTAATGACTTTAGAAAACTGGGTGCACAAGTTTGAATCTATTTTGGATTTTCTCTAATCCGGCTCAAATATATACATACACTTCCACTAATCTTTGGTTAAATATCCATTGGTAAGCTTCTGGAATACATTTCCTGGATATTTGATTACTCTTCTTGGCAGTATTGGTAGAGTTCATTTAAACTGATTGGTTTCCTGGCACAGGCACGGACCTGACGTTTAAGCACAGTCCACAAATTTCCAATAGGGCTGAAGTCGGGACTTTGGGAAGGCCATCCCAGAAGCTTTGTTAGCCTGCTCTATCCTATTCTGAAATCAGTTCTCATGTGTGTTTGGGATCATTGTCCTGCTGGAACACAAGTTTGAGGTTTTTTTAAATATTTGAGTATATGTATGTATTTCAGTTTGTATGTATACTTCTGACTCTGTGTGGAATAAAGAAAATCCAAAAGATTAACATGTATGCTGTACAATCTGGAAAAAGATCAAAGACATTCCCATGACATTTATGCCCATTTATGATCATTGTGTGTAAACTTCTCACCAAAACTATATGTGCAACAAAAACACAAAGGATTGATTCCAAGTATGTCTCTCTCTGTAGTAATTAACTTATTTTATTGTTAATAAAATAAAGTTATTTGATTAACTTATTTTTGGTTTTATTTTTGTTTTGCAAGAACGCAACAGTGTTTCAGTTTTACTTTGTTTTTTAAAAAACATTTTGGTTCCATTTAATGACATTTTTCAAACCTATTTTTAGTCATTATAATAACCGTGGTGTTCAAGTACATTATGTTTACACAGTGATTCTATGCGGTAAATAATAAAGCCAGAGAGGTTTTTCTTCTTAACAAAGCCAGAGTCATGTAAATCATTTCGTCTTTAATGGATTGTTTTGACATGTTGGTGAAAGTCTTCATTAATAACTTCCGAGTCAACAGCTTCTTAGTCCTCGGTGGGTTCAGGCTCTGTGTCAGATTAGCTGATTATAAAGTCATAAATTCAGGCTCATGCATCATCTCACACAGTTATTCTTAAATTTGAAAACAAAAATAAGAAGCTTTTAAAGTGGCTCTTTGATTAAATGAAAGAAAACATGACTATGGGTCAAACACAATAGTACAGGATTGTGGCTCTCAAACCTCCAGCCCAACCACATGGGAGCATCACCTGTTCACTGTGATGCACAACCTGCAATCAAAATTACATCATAAAGAGACATTTGCTGTCGAACCTGGTACGACTTGTTTGATCCAGAATTTGAGCCCCTATTACTCTCATGATAGTTTGTATGCCGACTCAAGTCTACTATTTATGGTTAATAAGGGTAACCTTTAAAAGTCATGAGCTACTCATAATATATAAACTCCTACATCTTTGGAAGAAGTTTGTTTTTGAGGACATTTTGAGGACCCAAAAAAAAAAAAATAAATAAAATAAAATAAAATGCAGGTAGACCAGCAGGAGACCACAAAAATGTGTCTCACCATCAGGATTTGAACCCTGACACTGAAGTCAGGCATGCCACCGAGATTTGGAGACATTATGAAGGATCAACACTAAATACAGACTCTTTGCATACATTTTATCAATAGAAGTCCATGCAAGTTTGAATGCTTATATTTGAGCTTTACTAGATAATGGAAACATGGAAAACAAAACAATAATAGCTCTAACTTATTCAGTTTTAAAAGTTCACAAAATAATTATTTTAATTTTTCACCCCGTTTTTTTTAACCTATGTTCACCAAAAAGTTAAATAACTTTGTTTCCTTTCCTGGTAGTGCAGATAACCCAGAATAAGCTTTATCGCGTCATCAGTTTCACCAGTAAATGGCTGCATTTCTATGACAGTAACACCTTCAAAAGGAGGAGTCGTTCACAGCAGAGTTTTTAACACAGAGACAGTTTTATTAGCCTGAACAGATCAGCCGAGACATCTGTCTGAAGCCGCTCGAAACCAACAACCACCACAGAGGACAGACGACCAGAGCAAACATTAGTGCCGACAGACAAAATGTAACACACCAAGTTACCATTTCTCTCATACATTTTAATATATATACACTTTGCATGTATATACACTCAGGGTGGTGCAGTGACGTTCCCAGGGAGGCAAAAGTGACGCAGCAAAACATTTACACACACGAGCCACTGCGGAGGTTTACAGTGAAGCAGACGTTGCTGTTTGAACCCAGATTCAGTCATTGCAGAGGCCGTTTGTGTTTCAGCAGAAAGAAACGACTTCCACCTCGATGAGGTTGATCTTTTTTGTCCTAACCGTTAAGTAAAGGCTCCTACTTTCAGCAGAGTGGCTTTGAGAAGCATGTCGAAGTAAGGCAGGGCGCTCTACTTAGTAATGACAGCAGGTGTGAGGTGACGTTTTCCTCCTCTGAGTCACAACTTCAAAAACAAAGACTGAACATGAAACGGCTGCAGGGTAAAGATGGGATTTGTCTTATTTCACTTCTGGGGATGTTCTGGGAGTAAACAGGAGTCTGGCTGTGTAGCTAACCACCTCTCGTACACACTCGCTCTCCAGTTGATGAAGGTTTAAGCGTTACTCAGGGCGTCCACACCTGGCAGGACTTTACCTGAGGACACAAAGAGGAGATGCTCAGTCAGGCTCAACATGTTAAAAACAGTGTTTTCTATTCTGTGAGTGAACATGGGGCAGCTTCTCCCATCACACACCCTCCAGCAGCTCCAGGCTGGCTCCGCCTCCCGTGCTGACATGGCTGACTTTGTCTTCTGTGTTCCACTTGGCGCAGCAAGTAGCGGTGTCACCCCCACCTGAACAAACACACATGAATGATTTAAAGGTATAAAAACACCATTAAATTATACTTTTACTTGCTCTTTGTGCACATTCCACACATTTATGGGTTGGTTTTTTTTTTGTTTTTGTTTTTTTCGCCCAATCAAACAGCCTCGTCATTTAATCTCGCTGTAAACCCCCTCATAACATTTACGATCACTGAATGTTATTAAGAAGGTGACATGGCTGCAGTAAAACCATCATAAATGACTCATTTTTGGACTAACTGCACATGTGGTGCTACTGTTTGTACAGCAAACAAACCAGATGTAAGATCACACCTCATTATGAAAGATCTGCTTTTATCTGACAGTTTAAAAGGTGCAGAGAGGCAGGAAACAAAGCTTTTCTCCTCAGCTTTGCATACTCAAACATTTTGTTTATTACGATCTGTCAGTAGTAAAAGAACAAAATATAAAAAAATAAATATGGAACTGAACCTGAATGATTTAAAAAAATAAAATAAAATAAAAAAAAAAAGTCCGAACTGTAAAGCTGCACTATAAGTAAACGTAATGTTCTTGAATGCAGCACGAGTCCCTGTGTGTCTCCAGTAAACACTTGTGTCCCATAAACCAGACTACAAATAAATCACAGTAAAATCTCCTTGTGATGAGCGAGGGATGAAACTGAGTGAAACTAAGGAACACGCTCCCCCATTCGTCTCCTCTTTCTTACCGATGATTGTGATGCAGCCAGATTTGGTCACCTCGACCACTTTGTCCATCAGGTTCTTCGTCCCTTTGGCGAAGTTGTCCCACTCGAACACACCGACCGGACCGTTCCACACGATCTGCTTGGCCCTGCCGACCGCCTCTGCGTAGGCCTTAGAGCTCTCGGGTCCACAGTCCAGACCCTGCAGAGGAGGAAAGAATGCTTAACCTTTCTTCATAGTCCATTAAGTCGTTTTAAATTAAAATAACTTGTCCTTTCTCACCATCCAGCCGGCGGGGATGCCAGCAGCAACTGTTGCAGTACCGGTGGCGGCATGTTCGTCGAACTTGTCAGCAGTGACGAAGTCGACGGGCAGCGTGATCTTGACTTTGTTCTTCTCAGCTTTGGCCATCAGGTCTTTGACGATGCCGGCGCCCTCCTCGTCATACAGGGAGGTACCGATCTGACAGGAGCAGGAGGACGGGAGAAAAGATTTGTGACTTACACGAAACCAGCAAAGACACAATTAAAAACAAGTAAATCTGAGGAACTATATACGAAGAGTATTCAGAATGGGGACACATTGAACATCCTAAGTTTTGCATCTAAAACTTTATATTCAGCTATATATTTTAAGATTTACCGTAAACTTCCATGACCATTACTTAAAAAAAATAAATATACAGCCCTCTGAAATCTGATGTTTCTTTATGATACAGACAGGACTGCAAGAAGAAAAAACATTTACTCAAACCTGCAGACATTTATCACTGCATGATTCATATTTTGGGTTTTCTTCTATAAGAGTCTCAAAGAGGTTTTGTGTTCAAGTCCTACTTAATGTTTGGAAGTTGCACCGAAGCTACCCCACGAGATGAAAACTGTCGGGTTAAGCTGATGCTGAAACTTATTTTACTTCACACCCTTCATGTGTTGAGCAAGTTTGTGTCATTTCTAGTGGAGACGCTCAGTGCCATTTAAAGGGAAGTGACAACAGCTTTCTGATATCTTGCAGCCTCAGATGGATCAAGATCGTTTAGGAATGTACACAACACAACATTTACCGCTCAAACAGGAACAGTCTGAGGATGCCCATTTCACAGGGCAGATTTGCCCATTGTGGTGCAAAATAACCTCACCTTTTTGTAGTTTCCAAGTTTACTAAATCTAAAAAGTTATGCAATGTCACAAATGACCGGGATAAGAATTTTATAGCTGCACCTGTAACTGTTTGCATTGAGGCACAAATCACAATAAGTAACGGCCTGTCATTTTTAAGAGCTCCAGCTTCTTTCACCTCACACCCACTCTGTCTTCATACCTCTGCTCTTGCCTCATAGTTCAACTGTGAGCTTAGTGAGATTGGGAATCTTTTTGCCCAGGCAGGCAGCAACTTATCACCATTACTGGGTTTGTGGTAGCTATTCATTTCATAAACTGGGCAAATAAAACCAGGAGGAGGAAACTGAATAAAATCTGCTTGTCAAGAAGTCAAATTTAGGTCACGATCGTGACTTTCGGTCTCTGCAGTGATGCAAACAAAACTGTTTCACAAGACCATTTCGTCACTACAAAAGTCCAAGTGTGAGCTCCATTAGAAGGAGAAATTTTATTTTATTAATCTACCTGAGGCTGAACACTGAGGTTAAAACATGAATCCTCATGGAAAACTAAGAAACAAATCCACTCAAGACTCAAAAAGCATCACTGTTTTAACTTAATAGTGTGTTGTATGCGATTTGTTTTTTTTAACCGAGTCGTCTTTTTTGGGAGGTTCATCCAGCACGAGGGGAGCAAGTGTAAATGCAAACTATGTACAGCTAAACAATGAGCTGAAGCTCAAAGCTTTCTGAGGCACAGAGCAGGCGACCTCCATCAGGTGAAGGCATTTGAGCCACCATTTTTAACGGTTTGATTTTCGAATTGCTTTGGCGACGCATCCTCCTCCTCACCTCCATGTTGTTGAGGACTTTGAGGAAGGTGAAAGCCATGCCACCCCCGATGATCATCTCATCAACCTTATCCAACATGTTGTTGATCAGCTGGATCTTATCTTTCACCTTTGCTCTGAAACGGAGAAAACACGTCAGGACAGACAAACAGTGACAATCCTGAAATTCACTCATCTGTACATACAGGAGCTAAAAACTGGTTTATTTTATTAGTTAAGATGTCATAGTCAAATTTCATCCTTAGATTTTCTCTCTTTATCAAAACTGCAGAGTCTTTCGCCGCAGGGCATCTGGTGAACCCACTGCCTCCTAATGCAAAGTTCTGTGAGTCAATAATTCAATTAAGTCTTTGATTATATAAGATTAGGCATTTCAAGCAAAAATATTCACTGGCTCTCTGTGAGGGCCTCCTCTTCTTCCTTTATGCTTTAAGGGTTTCATGTAGGCTTCGTGACAGCTGCTGTAGTCTTTGGCTTTGAATGAAACTCTTCTTTGTAAAGTAGTATCTAGTTACACTGAGACAAACTTTAGTAGTTCAAAGTCTTTTAGCAGTGCATTATTTCTCCATTATTGTTAAATCTTGGCTCATGGAGCTGCTTAGATATTATATTGTATTGCACCACACAGAACAGTGCAGGAAAACCATCAATGACAAGAAATGGTTGAATAATCTGGTTTTTGTTGTTGTTTTTTTATTCCAATATTCGAACACAACCTTCTGTCATTATACCAAACCCTTATCAATAGATCTGCACTGTTATTACATTTCAACTGTAGTTATTAGAAAGAATTATGTCAGTGAAATCAGAAAGCGAAGCTGCTAATCGATTTATCTGCACCTCTGTACCATTAACCTCACCGCTGATGACTTTGAGCTGCAGAAAAGTCTGCAGTCTCCTGTTGCAGGTGTAATGTTGTAAGTCAGGGGTTTAACAACAGCAGTCGACGCAGATCATTTACACACTAATGGTCAGCATCCTCACAGAGGAGCTGATTGGCTGCAGCAGTCGACACCGACTGCCAGCAATTGTTGCACAATGTACTCTGGCATGTTGCCACATCTGGCTGGCAGCAGACCAAGCAAGTTAAGGGTTATGAAACCACGGCAGGACAGAGGTACAAAGCTACAGGAAACAGTGCCACAGTCTCACTAAAACTGTTGATCAAGTCATTATTCCTGAGAAGCAGCTCTTATTCTCACTGTATAGAAGCAATTTCTATACAATTAAATAGAAATACATTCTAATGGTTACCTTATACAAGACTTTGACACGATTAGCAACTGTTAGAAAATAAAGTTGTTTATTTTGAAAGTCCTCACTTAATGATGGAAACTGTAGTTTTACTTCTGTGCACAGAAGGTTAATGGGCAGTTTTCTTTCTGAGCATAATTTGCAGACACATGATAAAAGGTTTAAAACATACATAAAATTTTGCTTGTTGACCACCAAATATTTGTGACCATAAATCAGGGGTCAGAGTATAAATCAAAACCAACTTAAATCTTAATCCTGGATCTGCCTGCTCACTGAGCCTTGAATAAAGCAGTGCACAGTGACACCACAGACAATATAATGAGCTTTTCCTCTATTCCTGGCTGGACACCCTGTGACCCTTCCTAAAGAACTGAGCAGAAGAAAATAATGTCTAAAGTGGACACAAATCAGAACTAGTGACCATGCTCTGCGTAGTTTTTTTATATTGTCCAGCCAACATTTTCAAACTTCATCTGTTAAAAAGAGATGTTCTCACCCTCCGAGGATAGCCAGGAAGGGCCTCTGAGGTTTTTCCAGAGCCATGGCGAAGTAGTCGAGCTCCTTCTTCATGAGGAAACCAGCTGCCTTCTGAGGCAGATTCACTCCCACCATGGAGCTAACAGCGACGAGGATGAAGAAGTTACAAACTACTGAATTATACCATTTAATTAAACTAATCAAATTGAAACTTCTCAAAGACCATCTGCTTTGAGACCGCAGATTTCACCTAGTGATCATCACTGTATCCACCTGACCTGCGTGGCGCTCACCTGTGGGCTCTGTGAGCCGTCCCAAAGGCATCGTTGACGTAAACGTCTCCCAGTTTGGACAGAGACGCTCTGAAGGAGTCAATCTGCTCCTGGGTTGCCTTCGTCTGGAAAGACAAGACAAGACAAGACAAACACCATTTGTTAAGGCTGCAAAGTGCAAAAGCAAGAGTTCATCCATTTTACTTCAACAAGACTGTTGGCCTAAATTCAGGGACTCGTTTAAGTCCTGTGAACTGATGCTGCATGTGTCATCATCCTGATCTCAAAGCAGTTTTTCCTTGTTTCAGCTCCAATCCAGTTCCACTGTCCACATACAAATAAAAGCTAATCTACCTGCCACCAATGAGCAGAGGGCAACACCTACATACCCAAATATCTCCAAGCTCAACTCAGTTTTGTGTCCAGGTATAATCGGACTGCTGTCAATATGAACTCCGTTTATCCATCAGGATTCAGTCAGTACATTGTGGGTCAGGTTTCTGATGCACTTTAACAGGGAAAGGTCACAACTGTGAGACTGTAGGCAGAGAAAAGGTCAAGAGAGCTCTTTAGGGGCCGACCAAATGCCAGGGAGCCCAGGTCACTTCTTTCCAAGGGACAGGTTTCAGGCTTTAAACTTTTACCCCCCTCCAAAGAGTATGAGCTTCAGAAACCAACAGAAGTTAGCAATTTTTGTAAAATAATTGAATAGCTGGAGATTAGTTTTCCATTACTTGACCAGACTAACTACTTGCTTCAGGCCAAAAAATAAACTGGGTAAAACTAAATATGGATCTTCCCCCATAGTTCGACACAGTGATGCTTTTAATAGCCAGACCTCCAAGCTGAAATAACCCTGATGAACTTTCACAGCTACAGAAAACACTTTACAGTTTCACAGGCCGAGTCCTCCTCCTGGTGACAAACCGATCCTTGTGTAAAAAGCAGTGGAGCGCCCATTTAAGTGAGAAAGTGAGACCATTTCATGTTTTTATAATGAGCTAAAAATAAAGAGACCGTGGTGTGATACACTACAGCGGTACAGTAGAAACCAACCAGCATACCAACGAGGCTTCACAGGACAGGAAAAGCCCACCGACCTTCAAGATAAATGTCAACAGGTCAAAAGTGGTGCTCGGCCACGGCTCAGACCGATGCTCATTTCAGACAGCGTCTGTCTGTGAGTTTGAATATGCTACAATATTTATGCCTCAGCATAAAGGAGGAGATTAGGGAGTGCGACCAGGCATTCTCTAACCAGACTATTTATCCCAGAGATGGGAAATTGCTCCTACAGCAGCCTTACTAAACCACACCATAAATGGCTTATGAGTAGACGAATATGAATCTCAATAAAAACACAAATGACCAAATTTATCTTAAATAGGTAAATGAAAGCCTATTATTGTGTGTGTTGCATCATTAGGGATTTTTAGAAAAGTTTAGTCACATTTTCACAGTTCATTTATCCTACGAACATAGTGCGGTTAACAGTGTGCTACAAAACAGTCTCTGCACCAGCACTGTGATGTCAGATGGTGATGCAGCAATTTCAGGAGAAGCTGCAGCTGGAGTGACTGAGTCTTCCTCCATGTGACCGAGCACAAAGAAAATCTGCTGAACCGACAAGGTGTTGGCCATTTTTCTGCTTCACTTTGCATCTTTATAGGTCTTATTGAAAGTGTGTAAAATATAGAACACACTTTTGTTTAAACTATAAAAAGACCCCTTTGTCTGAGGCCTGGGTCATATTTTCAAATACAATTTTGCCTTCCAGTGATTATGTTGACAAAATGATTGGGCCACATTCCCTTTCGCACTGACGCTCTCATTCTCCGTGTCTTTTGTGCTCGAAAATTCAACTGCAGCATGTTCGTGGATAGAGCCTGGTCTGTCCTCCGTGTACGGCTTGGTTGCCAAATAACAACTTGCTCAGTTACATTTGTGATGCAGCAAATTGCCATGTGATGCAAATAGAGAAAAACCAAGTTGGCCAAACTACATTATTTCAATCTCTGAAAAATTCACTTCAGTGTGTTGTGAGAGGTTAATGTTCAACTTCTTTTAGATTGAGGCAAAAAGAAAAAAGTAGAGGACTGGAAGTAAAGAGACAAACTGTAGGACTACATGCAAGTTCTGAAAATAACAGGAACTTGATTGCAGCTGTAAGTTATCGTGCTCTTCTTCACACCGATGGCAGTTCAGAGACTAAATATTCAATTTTCTAATATGACTGTAGTCTTAGATGACAGACCAATATTCTGTCTTTAGGAAAACTGACACACACAAAAAAAACAAAACAAAAAAACAAAAGACAAAAACTGAAGCCCAAACCACACATAACGCTGCTGAGTCTAACCACCGTTAACACTCAAATCTCAGAAGCTCACCTTGTTCCCAGAGGGGTCCTTCCCTTTGCCCTCCTCGGCAACGTGGAAGCGGAGGTTCTCCAGCAGGATGACGGATCCAGAGGTGGGGTCAGCACAGGCAGCTTCCACCTCAGGGCCCACACAGTCCTTCAGGAAGGTGACGTCCCTACAGTCACAGAATTAGTGAGTGATTATGATTGGTTCTTAGAGCAGATCTTCTCTTCTTTAGTGTATAGATAGACAGATATATACATTTTAAACGAAACAAATCTGCCTTTGCTAGAAGCAACCAAAAACAGCGTTAATATCTTTCTTACTAATACCAGAATATTTCAACCATAACAAGGACATCGCCTCTGCCCTTGTTAACAAACACCACTTATTCAGGCCATCATCTCACCTCCCTAGGAGGGTCTTGAGCTCTGCAGCGACGGGCTCCAGGGAGTATTTCTCAGGCATGGCGTTTCCGTCAGGACGGCCCAGGTGACTCATCAGCACCACAGACTTGGCTCCATGATCCAGGCAATGCTGGATGCTGGGGACGGCTGCCTTGATCCTGAAGGCAACACACGAGTGAACAGGAGTGTTTAGAAAAAAAGAATCAAGTCACACTTACTCCAACTTAATATTAATGTTCTTGCTTTTAGGAATGTTACATTCTTCCCTTTTCTGTTAAAAGACTACAGTTACGTTTGTCAAAAATCAAGGCCAGTGAGATCTTGACATCGATGTATGGAGTTTTAACAGAATTGAAGCATGCTAGGAAACTACATATTTTTTCAGTTTTCATTTCCAAGGGAGGCTCTCAGCAAATCGAAATCTGCTACTCCTCTTCTAGAAATCCCAGCTGCTTAACACATAACAGACTGAAAAGATTCAGAATAAGATAGACGCTACCTCTGGTTGTTTGTGATCGCCTTGTCCTTCATTGGAACGTTGAAGTCGACTCTGAAAGAGAAGAAACATTTCACATCAGAAAATAAAACCAGGATGCTACAAAGTGCTACAAAATTTTAGAGAATTTGGCAAGACTTTAAGACAGGGGTGTGGAACTCTAGGCCTCAAGGGCCAGTGTTCTGCAGGTTTTAAATATCACCCTGGGTCAATACACCTGAATCAAATGATTACTTCAAGACATATTGAGTGGGTAATTTAGTCATTTCAATCAGCTGGGTTGGATCAAGGACACATCTAAAACCTGCAGGACACCGGCCCTAGAGGCCTGGCGTTCCCCCACCCCTGCTTTAAGACTATACCCTAGAGCTGGGCGATAGAACGATAACGATATGTATCGCGATATAACTTTTACTCGATAGAGAAATTAA
>NW_024582427.1:1976255-1995416 GCF_018398535.1 Haplochromis burtoni | reverse complement strand
ATATCGTTATCGCCTGAAATGAAAAAAACATATCGTGATATGAAAAAATCTCATATCGCCCAGCTCTACTATACCCCTTACCCATTTGTTAGAAACCAGATGTAAGTGGCAGCTGAGACAGGAGGTCTTGATTTAAATCTTTCACCATTTTTAGCTCAGTGTTTGGTCCCTTCTCCTTCCTCTATTGACTCCTGGAGTCAGCTATACACAGCTCGAGTCCCCTGATGCCAAGCAGTCAATACCATTAGCTGAGAAGCTTTCCTCTAAAATGACTTTTAGCACGCTTTATTTTTATTTCCTATGTAGAGAGGAACATACGTTTTAACCTTCAAGGTTTTAACCTTGAATCCCCCCCCAAAAATCATCAGGACAGTAATAAAAATTTTTACTCATGCATGAAATTGGTCGACTTTGTTTTGTTTTTAAAGGTGGAAAAAGAAAAAAAGCCCATTTTGAGCCAGGAACTGAAACAGTTTTCCTTTTCATAGATGCACACTGGCAGCTTAGAGTACACGCCGTGTCCCTCGTACTCCAGCCGGTTACATAACTGCCTCTCCTTTCCCTCCCTCTGGGGACCTGATGCTCTGAGATGTGATCAGCCGTGCAGGCACTCGGTACCTGCAGTCATTGTTACAGCAATCCACTGTCTTAGTCTGAAAGCCATCAGTCAGCAATTCAGAGGCTCAACAGTAGGATCTTGTTCACAGATGCCACTCATCCCAAAGCTGTGATAGTTTTCCGCTTTACTTCTGTAAATTTCTGCATTTCCCCCCCTGTTGCTGTTGAATGCAGATCTTTATACGGTTTATAGCACAGTGGACTCTAAAGCTCTTTTAGATGCTTTACAACTAGAAATAAGCTCAATGAAGGAGTTAACAGCAGCTCAGCAGCTGATTTTCATGGGAATTTTCAGTCACTTAATAAAGACTTAATAAAGTAGTGTTTGGTTATTGCAGATTCACATGCAGTAGACTTCAAGTCTACTGCAATCCATCAAGTAAAACTTTAAACTTTTTTTTTTTTAATGCTGTAAAGTTTGGTACATTAACATGTGAGGGTATTTCTCACTTTTGTACAGAGCCCCAAAAAGCACTAGTGTGTTTGACTCTCCATTTTTGCCTTCATCTTTCTGTTCGCTGGAATTTTGCAACCCTAAATCTGACATGTTTCATGCTGCTGCAGCAGGAGCCTACATGACAGAGGAAGCCGGCTGCAAGTCTCTGCTGAACACATTTCAATTCTGTCAGCCACTTCAGGTCTCTATAGCAACATAGAGCCCTTTCCCCTTTTCAATAAAGAGCCCCTCCCCCTTTTAAATTCAGGGCCAGCCTTGCTCAGTAAGGAAACACCGATTCACTGCCTCCATCTGAATCTGGGGGAAAAAAACCCACCACCACCATGTGTCATGCCACGACAGGCCCTGGGTGTGATCTGACGTAACCCATTGTCTAACTGTCTTAGACCGGCACAACATTCGCTCACATTTAGGATAACTCAACATGTGGTGAATTTTGACCTTTTAACACTCAGCAATACGGGTGACCCTTGTTCTAAGCCACCTGGTGTTGCATCACCAAACTGAGCGAACCAGCATGGCCCTCTGACATTTTCACACATGGTGTCAGTTTCAAAAGTGCCTTCAACATCACTGGAGGGGGCTGCAGAAACATAAAGTGAATGACTGCCAAATTAGACTAATATAAATTTGACTTCAGTTGTGTCCAGTTAGGATGCAGGGCATCTTTTCTGCTAGAGAGATTTCACTGGAAGATAGGAATAATAATAAAATAAAACAAACAAATTGGACTGAATTGCCAGTGACCTAATCATTACCTGTTAAAGTGGATCAGTCGGCTGATTAATAAAGTCAGAGTCTTGTTTGATTCAGTTTTGTGTTTCTTTGGCTCAACCTTCATATCCCAGCTCAAAAATCACTCAACTTTTTTGGGTTGTTTTGGGCCTCCTAAACTACTGAGAATGGATGTCAAAATGTGAATCTGGATATTTGCGATAGCTATTTTTTGTCGATTATCATTAACTATGAAATTGATAACCAAATAGATAACGCCAACAATTGCTAGTTTTCCCTCTATATATGAAATAGTTCCTGGTGCTGTCTGAATCATCACCTTTAAAATCTCCTTTGAGGCCTAAGCTGAAATCTGAAGACTTCACTAACATTCATCATCAATTTTCAGGTTTTTAAACTGACAAACTCATTATTATTAGAGGGATGCTGGTGTATTTTACAGGACTGACTCGGATGCCAGTGGTTCCATCCATCCATGCAGCATCTCCGCACAGGCACGTAACATGAAAGGAAAACGTGACAACCGACGAGTTCACTTCCTGTCGTCTGCCCGTCGGACTAAACCGACTCAGACACCATTTAGCCATCACTTTAATGCCCTCACATCACTGTGTGTGAGCACCAAACAGTCTGCCACCGCAGGAAGAACAAACACGACATTTTGGAGAAGCTCATCAATAATCTCATTTCCGATTAGCCGCTACGGTGCCAGCAGAAGCTAACTGCCAGGCGATAATTAACGCTCACCTCATAACGACCCGCTTCCCCTTGACGTCCACCTTGTCCAGGGTGAGTTTGTTAGACAGAGACATTTTGCTGAGTTTAGCTGCTTCTTTCGTGCACCTTCCTTTGCTGGATCTCCTCCGCCTCCTTCGGCTGTTGGTTAGCTACCGAATGACAGCGGTGACCTTAGCGCAGCGGAGGAACACCACCGGGCAGGGCAAATCGCACACCCGCCGCTGCTGATTGGCTAATGCATTAGGAGAGCTTCCACGCTGATTGGATCGGTTTGCTGTTTATCTTCTGATGCTTCCTGATTACTGCATCAGCTGAACTTAGTGGATGTCATTCAACCCCCCTCCCCTCCTGCATACTTTAGAACAGGGGTGCCCAATCCCGGTCCTCGAGAGCTACCGTCCTGCAGCTTTTAGATGCATCCTTGTTCCCACACACCTGAATCAAATGAATGGCTTGTTATCAGGCCTTTGCCAAACATGATGGCATGCTGAAGAGATCAAACCATTTGATTCAGCTGTGTTGGAGTAGGGATGCATCTAAAAGCTGCAGGATAGTAGCTCTCGAGGACCGGGATTGGGCACCCCTGCTTTAGAAGATATAGCAAAGGCCAGGGACGGATCTACAGTCATGGCATTGGGTGGCATGTGCCGCCATATAATAATCTTTTGTCACCCCAGTCAGTCAGTCATCTGCAAAACTAGGGTGGCACTAAGGGGGACAAGAAATTATTTTAGGGTTCCACATGCCACCCTATGCCACCCCTGTAGATCGCCCCCTGCCTATATGCTCTTTTTAAATTTTATTGATAGCCACTAAAACCATAATTATGATTAAAATAAACTATATATACTGATGCTTTTTTTCCTGAATACTGTCATCACGTTTAGTGCAGGAAAAAAATGGTAAAAACGTCATTTTCAAATGACAGCACAAAAAAAGAAAAAAAAAATGCTACCACGAAAAATGTACTGTGTCGCCCAATAAAAAAATGATATGGCAGCACATGAGGTTTGTGTGACTAATGCGAGAGAGAGAGCGAGTTTTGAAATGTGAGAGATTTGTGAAGTTTAGCATTTTGTGGTGTGGTTAGTGTGTAGCATTGTCTAGTATAGTCAGTGTGTAGTGTAGTCATTGTTTGGTTTTGTGTGTTAAAAAAATTAGGGTACTATTGAATGTCAAAGTAGGCAATGCTGTCTCTAAGTGGAAAAAAGGAGGAGCAATACACCTCCCATTGTTAGACCTGCAGGTTTTAGGCCTGTGGTGTTCTCATGTAATGTAACAAACCTCAAGTTACAATTTTATTTTTTCTATTAAAAAAAAGAGTGTGATGCTTGAGTTAGATTTGTGTGTTAGACTATATTTAAATGAAATGTGTATACTTTGATGTATTTTAACCATATATAATACATATTACAGAAAGTAACAGCTGCATATGTGTAAAAAAAAAACCTAAGGACATTTCTCTAGATCTACCCCTGGCAAAAGCATCAAGGATATTATTTTTGCAAAAATAAGCACATGAAGGAAAAATATAATTAGGTTAATAAGGAAAGTAATATCTGTAAGGTAAAAACTGTCAATACCGATTAATACTTTTGAATAAATGAATGAAATTCATAATACATTTTAAAAACATACCAGTAACTAAAACTTAAGAAATCTTTTAACAGATTATTTATTGTATACACATCCTTGGATGAATATATTAGATGTACTGAGTACATTAGTTAGAAAATGTGTCACCACTTTGCAAAGGTCCCAAAAAAGATAGCATCATGCTCTGGGGCTGGTACAGTGGTACTGGTACATTGAACACAAATGGAATGGAATGAAGGATGACCTTCAAATTCTTCAACTTCATCTCAAGTCAACTACATGGGTTGGTACCAGTGAGTGTACTAAAAATCTGACTACATTGGTATTCAAAGCTTTCCAGGTTATTTTCGTTTTTCAGGCCTGTATTTCTCATGATCACACAAACCTTGTAATTTTAGATTACCATATTGCTCCTTTCAAATGTCTTAAGCCTCTGTTAAAAAGCCTAATAAAAACACACGGCAGGTAGTAAAATCTGTATTATTTAAATGTTTTAATGCCCTTCAGCAACTCACTTTTCCTCAGTTCAAAACAGTTCTGTCTGATATCAAGCCAACTAATAACTTTATTCAAACAGATGGAGTCAGTAGAATCACACTTAATTTATTTGGACAAAGAAACATGTTGGAATAAAGAAGAGCATTTGCTGTCTGAACACGCAGATATTTTATTCATCTGTACAAACAGAAGGGTTAGATGGAAGGTAGCTCCGTCATGGCACCTCTTCACTCCTCTCTCCACGGTTTGGGCTGGATCTTCCCGACAGGTGACAGATTCCAGGTGATGCCAGTCGAAGTTAGCACCTGAAGCAAGAGAAGTCAAATTTATTTTTTCAGTATTGCCTGGTGAAAATGAGAAAACAGACAAGTTTGGAAATATGAAACCAATTTTTAAAAAAACTGAAAAATTTGCATATCAGTGGAAAATGCGACTGTGCAGTTATCAAACTTTGTTTTTAATTACTTTTGCCATTTAATAAAAACACCAATAGAGAAAAAAATGGTTATTCTGTAGAATTTCATTTTGAAACAAACGTCTCAATTCAGTAGGGAGTCTATATTCAGTCCCCAAAACCTTGGCAATTGCTTTATTTAAGTCATTTATTCTGTTTTAAACTGAATTAAACCAAAGTATAGTTTTAACAAATGTGATCTCAGTATCGTCCAAACTAACCGCAATGTTTTTTGTTATCTTTAAAAATAGATTATTCCTCCTCCCCCCACACCAAACATCCAACCACACTGACTATATTATCAATCTTAAGGTCTGTTCAGGTCATGCTCATAACTGAATGTGATGTGATCAAACTTACGTATCCCCACACGGCTGTGCAGAAGATGGCTCCACTGACCAACACACCGGCACCGTACTTTGAGTGGAAATTCTGGGGGAGGTTGGATCCATGCCTCACCTGCCGCATGGCCTGGCCTACATGACAAGAAGAAACAGTCCTCATGTTAATGACTGAGCTGTCAGAATGAAAAGAGATGATATACAGAAACTACTGGAAACAATCAATTAAAAAAAAAAAATAGGGAACAAAATCAATCAGTAACAGAAACTAATGATAAAAACAAAACAAATCTAAAAAAAACTTGTTTAATTTTTTTACTTCATCTTATTATTGATGTATATGTAGAGGTATTCATGGAGCGCTTCTATTTTCTATCTAAACTATGTGTTTTTGTGTATTTTTACAGTTCTGTCCCCTTTCATAACATACACAGTAACTCATTTTTAAAGTGGGGTTTAAAGAAACCAATACATGCTTAAAATAAGCACGTACATTCTGCTCTCCTGTAATAAATAGTATTTGTGAGTACAATTCGCTGTATTAAATATTTTCTCAGGAATTGTTAAGCTCAATACTTCCACAATCAATTTCGCTTTCTGCTAGCCTCTTTTAGAAGGGCAAGTCAAGAGATTTACTAATCTTATTTGCCCTTGCAGTATCGCACTCTCACATCAGATGGGTACTTTCAAAAATGAATGCATACTAGGATAAACACTCGATAAAGAAATGAGCATTGCAAGTGTGTTAGCCTGTCACGTCTTCGAGTTACGCAGGTCAGAGGGTCGGACAACGACATGTTTATTGAATAAGGAGCACTTTAAAACGACTACCTAATAATGACTCTCACTTACGGGATATAACTCTGGTTATTAAATTAATCGGGAAAACAGCTTTTTAAGATTTCCTCCTTCAGGGTTGTTAAGGTTAGCCTGTCTGCACGCTGACTGCGGTCACCGGCCCATCAAACTGTCATTCTCCAGGTCAACTAGTATTAAACAGCACACCGATCTAAAAACGCAACCATTTAGGGCGAGTTTATATGAAAATAACTGCTTTCTTACCGCTAATGTTCACTGCAGCTTTACCAAACCGGTACATGTTGCCTAGCCTGATGTCTTCAGATACCCTTGAAGCACGGAAGTGTAATATGGCCGCCGCACGTAGACAAAGCGGAAGTTATGCTGCGTTCATGTTCAATAGTAAAATAGTCCCCGCCACTGTACTTGAGTAAGTCATTCAACCTTCCATAAAAAGGCTCTGGTCTCCGCTAGCAAACGAGCTGTTCTCGTGACGATGTTTTTCAATTTTCACATCAACCTACTATATTAAAAACCTGTGGAATTAATGCTGATGCTTAGTTATGTCAAATTAAACGGATATCCGCTAAAGATAATATAAATGACTTCATATTTATCCCACTCTTCTAAATTCCCTGAACGCAGCATCATCACGAGTCTTAAAACGAGCATGCGCAGATAAAGTCTGAACATTAAAAGTGAATACAGAAGATAAATACGCACTTTAAGCTGAGATAAAGTTGTAAAATACGCTCACATAACTGGCAGTTGCTTTTGTTAAGAAATATAACGATATATATTACAATCAAATCAAATCATAGGCTACACGGTGTTAGGGTTAAGACCCCTACTAACAACATCGTTGAGCACCGTGTCAGGATGGCCGAGTGGTCTAAGGCGCCAGACTCAAGGATAATCTCCTTCCGCAGAGACGGGACTTCTGGTCTCCGAATGGAGGCGTGGGTTCGAATCCCACTTCTGACACATAACTTTTTGGTTAAAATCGATGATACAAAATGATTAGGGTAGGCTGAGTAGGTTATTAGTTAATTTCTACAAATTAGTTTATAACTAATTAACAAGTTTACCAGCTCAAACATTTATGCTAATGTTCTGAGCTTTCTGCACAAGTACTCACTCTGCATTTTGTAGGAATCGTGTGTTTGTCAGGCACAATCCAGGACTTTTTAAAATCAGAGTGCTTTTCAGATGTAAATGAAGTGTAGAAAACTGTTGCAGAAAAGTTAGGTAAGGGGTAAAAGAACAAAAATTAAATTAAATTAAATTAAATAAATAAAAAGATAAAATACGGATAAAAAATAATAAAAAAGATAAATAATTACAAATAAGTAAGCAAAGAAAAGTGTGGTATGCAGATGTTGATGTAGATGGATGTACAAAGGAGCTTAATGTGCAAAGCAACCTGATGTGCAAAATTGCAGTTGAGGTAGGTCAGCTGTTCAGGAGTCTGATAGCAGTGGGGAAAAAGGAGTTGTTGAGTCAGGATGTTCTAGATTTCACACTTCTGAACCTTCATCTTGAGGGCAGTCCATAGCAGTAGTGCTGCTGTTCTTCCTCATGTCCACTATTATCTCCTTTGTCTTATCAGTGTTGAAGGCAAGGTTGTTGTCCTCACACCATGACACGACTCGTTATAACCGCGGTATGCAGAAGAGCATCTCTGAGCACACAACACACTGAAACTTAAACCAGATGGGCTACATCAGGAAAAGACCACACTGGGTGCCACTCCTGTCAGAAGAGCTTGCGTGGATTCGGCAAATAGGAGACTGGAAAAACATCACATGGTCTAATGAGTCTTAATTTGTGCTGAGCCATTCAGATGGTAGGGTTGGAATTGGGCATAAACATAAAGGCATGTAAACATGTTCAATAAAATTCTAAATATAGATATAGAAAGACACAAGACAGTTAAGTCTTCATATTGTAGTTTTTTTAATTAAATCAAAACATCATTTCAGGATTATAACAGTATGACTGTATGATGAATAATATATATACGCATACTAGGAATGTCAACATATTGGATGTTTTGTTTGTTTTAAATGGAAGTTACATAGAAGAAAACATTTTTCTACAGTCAGAAACAACTCCTGAGTTACAAATGAACTCACGTCTGAAGGCTTGAAAACGCTTCAAAGTTTAGCTGTTACGTCCATGACAGCTGATCTGAGGGTTGGTTTTGGTCTCTCTGTCATCATGGATTTAGTGTTAAAATCAAGGTAAACAGAATAAATGGGGGGAAATAATTTCCAAATGTTTGTTCGTTTAAAGGAGCACCACGGTGACCGCACTTACCATTACGCATTTTTTCTAATTCATTTACTGACAAGGTTTTGTCTACTGCTTTTACAGGTCGAAAAGCAAATTGAGAATGAAAAGAGCAGCAAATCCTTTGTCTGGGATGTTGAATCCAGATGCTAAAATGCTTAACTGCTGTTCTGTGGTAAGATCGCAGGAAACAGCAGAGGGAGAGAGAAGATGGCCTTTCCATGCAGAGGAAACACATCAACCTGCACTGTCACAGTAGTATTATAAAGCTACTTTCAGCTGTTCCCTCCTGAGCGATACCCTTAAAGAACCCCAAAGGGATCTGTGTCTCTTCCTGGCGTCAAACCAGGGATCTTTCACTTGTTAATAGTGACTATGGAGCCATTGATATAAGATCAATCAAATATGTTAAAGGTTCCCACCAAATCCCCTCAAAATCAGCTCATTTTTGGGACAGATTTAGTGTATTTAATTATGCCATGCAAAATTTGACTTTTATACTTGGAATATTTTTTTCCAGCTACAGGAACTGTTAGGAGTAAACCGAAGGGTAGGGATAACAGACCTATGGTACATCATCATCCTCTTACAGTTTGAACATGCATGCAGGTACAAATCTTCAGAGATCATCAGTACAACAGGCCTGATGTGAAAGTTAGATGTAGTTTGTAAGGAAAATGTACTTACTCTTATAATTAAAGTGACAATGGACGAGTTTTAGATTTAACTTATCATGTTAGGAACTGCACAATGTAGCGGCTACAGAACAATGACACCAGCAGTGTTTAGACTACCTCCTTTAAGGCCTTGATTTAATGACGCAAGTCTGTGTCAAGGGCAGTGTATTATTATTTCCTGTGATTTATGTCATCTTACAGCAATGGATTTTCTTATCACACAGGCCCAAAGACTCAAATGTACAACTAACCCCTGTGAGCCAAAGGTTCAGACTTTACACTGCTCAGTTTCAGACAGTTTTTTCTACTTTTGGGTCTCTGTGAGGTCACAGAGAGGGGATGTCAGCAATATGGTTATCTCAGGCACAGAACTCTGCCTGGTGTTTCTGATGGGCAGCCAATCATAACCAAAAATTGCTTCCTGAGACCCTTCAGCGAAACCTGGCAACCATCAAGATGAGCTGATCACCTTTTTCAGCACCACATAACTACCAGGAGCTCAACAAAACGCTGGGATTGGTTGGTGGATCAGTGTTTGAGAGATTACAGTAACAGCTCTAAACAATTAAAGAACTCTACATTAGAAAGCTGCATTTCTAACCGTTAATGCCTTCAGACGAGATTAATAAAGATAAACTGAATTCAGTCATTGTATACAAGCCGAGATTGGTCCAAAAGTAGTGGTAGATGGACAGAAGGTGGAGGAGTTTTCCAGCGACCCTATTAGGGTTATCAAATTACCAATATACATTAAGGCATCTTGTTCCCCTTGTGGTCACGGTTCATGTTTTAGTTCGCCTTCTTGTTTTTTCCTTCCTCGTCATCGGTGTACTCGGTCGGCTCCTCTCCTGGCTTCAGAAGCTTGCCGATGTAGTCGTACTTCACTGAAACGTAGAAGAAAAATCTAATTTAAAAAAAGAAAAAGAAAAAAGACCCGAAGGGAAAACAGCCAAGGTCTGCACATTGCGATCTGCAGCTGTCTCACTTTATTAATGTGACCTCACACCAAGGCCACCTGCGTGAGGTGGCCATGAAACTCATCCAGAGCCGCCTCAAGTTACTCTTTTTCTCATTTTCTTATGAAAATCAAACATTTTATCACTGCAATTTTGTTTAAGCTCATACAAGCAGTGACATTCTCTGATCGCTCTCTCTCTCTGTGCTTCTGGGCTGTTTCAGGAAAAAGCCCTGAACACATAAATGGCAGAGATGGCCAAAATCTCTTCCTTTTTCACCTCCACGGTTCCAACAGGTTTTTGCAAATTTGCACTATGAGCATGATGGGAAACAATCTTAAAGCAATCCAGTTGTAATCTGATATCCTTTTAATCTGATAACAGGCTACTGACAGTGAGGAAAATAAATATTTGTGGCTAAAGGGTAAAGGGAGATAATGGATTAAGAGCTGGCAAATCAAACTGCCCGACATACTTGTTGACTGAAACCCTGGTTGATCTAAGTACAGGCTTTATTTTACTATAAATGCTTAGTAAATTATAAAATACACAAGAATTGTAAAACATTTTTAAAAAATTTTCTGTGGCATTTTTGGACCCTAATAACCTGACAGTGTGCTTTATCTTCCACTCACTGGTGAACTGAGACTCCCATTCAGAAAGGCTCTCCTTTTGCATGGAGTTCAGGTCCGACAGGTCATCGTGTTCATCTTTCAGGCCCTCCTTATCCAGGCAGAAGGTTGCCAGACCTCTGGATGCATCTCTGCCTGCAAACACTCCGTACGGTCCATCTGCAAGGTGAGGAAGACATACGATCAGATGATCGTGCATGGGAAAATATCTTGAATATTTGTCTTTAAACCACAGAGCGCGCTGAGGAAAAATCTGACGTTAAAGAAAGGTTATTTCAAATACAGATAATGATACATTTTCCCCAAAACCCCCCCAAAGATGTGGTTCATATCATTGAGGGTGTTTAAAACTCCTAACGAATGCTGTCTTATCCCAGAGTATACTGAACTAGGTGAGTAACCACCTGCCTCAGTTTGGATTTATTTAAAAGATATAACAAAAAGATCAGCATATAGAGTTAATCAGCCTTATTTGCCCCCCCCCAACAGCAAACAACAGCCAGTCCTAAGGTTTTCCTCGAGAGCTGCCAAAGCTTTTTCAACTTGAGGGCAAGTTTTAATATAAATGATCCAAACTCCTGAAATGAGACAAACCGTGGAATTTAGGCTACAGGGCAGGGTGTGGAATGCACTAAGAAAATCTGCGTGACAGATGACTATCATGTTGTCCAGAGGTTACACGCAACAGAGGTTACATTCTTAGATAAGACAAAACCCGAGAGTGCTCACTCTGTGCCCGTTTCCACAGAAGTGAAAAGTCACAGAGAAAATTGACTGTGTCCAGGAAATCATATCATCCACATCCAGATACTTCCCTAACTAATTTACTTGCCTAATTTTTAAATTTTGTGTTTTCACGGCCTCAGACTTTTCTTTAGATTTTTGGCCATTTGCTAAACATATTTTTGGCTTTTATTAATTAAATGGAACTTAAAAAAAACTTGTTAAAGATGACAGTCCTGGTGATTTTCACTCTTTCATTTCATCCTCTTAGAAAGTGGTTTTCAGAAATGGGAATGTGCAGCTTAAGTGATTTTGTTTGGTTTAAACGTATTGTTGTCCATTTTCTGTAAAGCTATCATCAGAAACAACTGCTATATCTGTGTCCAAAGCGTTGTGTATTGCATTGATGACACATCAAGTGAAACTGAACCAGGGCTGGGTTGTACTTTTGTGTAATAACAGTTTGTACCATAAGATGGTGCAGTGAGTTTTAGATCAATTCTGCTTAGTCACTACAAAAAAAACATAGTCAAATTAATTCAAAGTAGTCCAAATGTAAAGCTATAAAAAAGAACAATCTAGATAACAGCTATTAAGACATTAACTACATGTTAACAGCACATTCAGACCAATCAGAGAGTCTATCTACTTTGTGTCAAGCTCTGAAGGCACCAATATTTTGACTCCTATATTATGTCCTCCATCCGCACAGTACATACTGTTGTGCTTTTACTATATTACCTGGATGCCCCGGGGCTCATATAAAACCCTGAATGGTCCCTACTGTAGTTTTAAACCCCTAATAGACTGGACTCTTCTATGGACAGAAGAAGCATCGGGTATGTTTTAAACATTGCAGGGATCAAGCCCTTTTTCTAAGGAGAACTCAACGTCTTCATAGACGATCTCTGGCTCCAAGGCCACCGCAGCCCCTCTGTTATGAAACGGGATCTCAGTTAAACAACTAAAGGGGGTGTGGCGCCAGCTCCAAGACACAGAAGTCAACTAAAAGTTGTGCCAAGCAGCAACAGTTTTTTTTTTTTTTTTTGCATTTAGCGATAGTAACTAAACTAAAACCCACGCTAAACTAACTGCCGTTGGTTTTGTTCGTGGCACGAGGACACCACAGTTAGTAACCACTGCACGCGCGAACGTTACCTGGTCCGTAGAACTTCTTCCCTCTGGTCACGTCAAACACTTTTCCGTTTATGGCCATGAGGATCCGCGGGTTCTGCAGCCCATCGTAGGGCTTCAGCTCCGCAAGCGTAAAATCTCTCTTCTTCATTTTGGGCAGTGGTTTATCCTCCTCACTGAGCTCCGGTGGTTTGTCCCCGCGGAAGATTTTGTACAAAAGGAAAAAGCAGAGACTGAGCAAGGTCAGATTCAGCGGAGAAGTGAAGATCTCCTGAAAAATTCCACCAGAAGTTAACTCGCTACTCTCTGCTTCGGCCATGTTGTCGTCTCTTTCCCCTGAACAGTGTGTGCTGGGTGGGATTGGTGGAGCCTGACCTCACACTACTCAACGGCTTAGGGCCGAGCCAGCGCTTGTGATCCCTGGACCAATCACAGTTCTCTCTCACCCTTACAGTCCGCTGTTTGGACCAATCAACGTCTTCTCAGTGCCTCCATAGATATCGTACTTTGTCCATGTAACAATCATCTGTGGAGGCCAAAAAAAGTCTAAAAAGCGCCAAAAACAACAAGGAAGTTACGGTGCGACATGAAACCACCACTAAAAGAAGATATAAAAGACTACAAACAGTTATATAATGTAACAAACAAATTAAACAAAACAACACAAAATAAATACAGAGATGCAAATTTATACAAATGCTTCTTAATTCCTTTGTGTTCATTTTGGATGTTTTTGACTGCATCTTGTCTTTTTTGTGTATGTGGTCTTTGTTTTCTTCATTTGGTCCCCGAATTAAATTAATGTCCTTGGTCCTGTGGTGGATATCGTCAATAGTTATATTGATAACTTTACACAAAAAACTAACAATAATTCTGTTTTAGAAATGTTTAATATGATAAGTCTTTAATTAGTTCCAAAACAGAATAAATACATAATAAATAAGTAAATAAAGATATATTTCTAAAAAAAAAAAAAAGTAAATGTAAACAAAAACAGGCTTAAAATGTTTAGAAGATCCCAGCACAACTACATAATGGCTACATATTCCTATTAAAAGAGATAAAAATGACCACCACAACAAAGTTATGTTATTATAAGTTAAACACAAACAAATGAAACAAAGCAACACACATAAAACAAACACAGAGACGCAAAATGACAGAAACGCGCTTCTTTGGACTCGGTGTGAAAGTGTTTTTGGTTGTTTTATGTCTTTTTGTGACTCTCTGTTACTTTTGAATAAAAATGTTTTTATAAAATCAAGTTTAAAAAAGTGGATCATTTTCTTGTGCCTGGTGGTCTCATTCAATAATTAATGCTTGAGATAAATATATCCATGAATTAATTGTATAATATGCTAAATCAATACATATTATTATTATGTGTGCAACTTGTAATCTTGTATTCTTCTAGATTTAAGTCTCTTTTTTTAAAAATTCTGGGTGATTTTCTGATGAGATTAAGGTGCACACAGGCAGACTGAATTAAATAATAACAGTAAAAAGCTGTGGTTGTGGTAGGGTCATTTGTGGCTTTCAACATCCGTCGATTGTGTCATAGAACTCGGTCCACTTCCTCTTGGAAACCGCCTCTCTCCGGTATTTGGTTCCCACCCACCCAAACAAAGCTCAGCTGGCGATTTTTTTCCTCACAGAGACGATACTTAGCTTCGTGTCTGCCCCAGCGGCAGTAACCTGAACCTGTTTTCAGAGGACTGGATTCCTGATAACCAGAAACCATGACCAGTTGGCTCCCGTGTGTCCCGGTAACACGCTCAGCTGACTGAAGGCTTGTTTATAATTTCACTCATTGCGCAACAATAATAACGTTAACCGAGCTAACCGCCAGCGCTACCAGTACTAACACCACCCGGCTCTGCGAGGCTGGGAGCAGAGATGAAGAGCGAGCCGACGGCTGCTGTGTCCACTTTAAAGCGGATTTGATAGACGGGGCTCAGCCTTGGTTTTGGTTCCTGCTGGGAGGAGATCTGATGCTACGAGAGATTTGTTGAGTCAAGCTAGCTACCCGGTGAGTTTTGATGTTTTTATATGTAGCCTAGCCCAACTCGGGAGCCCTGAAACCCTGTAAAGATAATGCTCGGCCGTGTTTGAGCAAGTAAGCTAGCTGGATCATTTCTAGCTTCATGCAAGGTAGTAAAACCACACCTTTGCTTTTTTTTATTAAGAGAAAATAAAAGAAAGAGACTTTAGTAAAACTCTAATTAAAGCTAACTCTATATCTCAGGAATAGAAACACACCTAGTAAGACTTTCCTTTTAAATTCAGGTTATCTTAAAATAATATAGTAAAGTACATAGTGTATAAATATTTAATCTACGTTATGATAATTAGTGGTTATTTTCAATGACAAGTGCAGCAGTTATGCAGTAGTAGCTATAATTATAAAGGAAATAATTCGTGTTTTATGTTGTTAGTCAGATTAAACTAGAAATTAAGGCTACAATTGTACCCTTTTCTTTACCTCTTTCATGTAGGTTTTTGAGGGTTGGGTCTTACTGCTGCAGTTTTGTTTCACTTTCATCTTTGAAAAAATAAGAAAAGAAATGCATCCAGAGATTCAAATCGTAAAAAAATGATTGTGAGATTCCCTGTGAAGTAACTATGGTGTTAACAGACTCTTACAGAACGGGTGAGGATTTAAGTTGGTAATTTCTCATTGTTTCCAGTGCATGATTTATAAAGTTCAGTCTCTAACTCGTGTATTTTCTCTTTTCAGCTGCCTTATAAATCAACTCCCCTCTGCTCTCCCTTGTTTGCTGTGCCGTGGTCTCTTCTCTGGCTTTTCCAGACGCCGTCGTTATGACCGCAATGCGTGTGGACGTCAAAGTGGTGATGCTAGGAAAAGAGAGCGTGGGGAAGACGAGTCTGGTGGAGAGATATGTTCACCATCGCTTCTTGGTGGGCCCGTACCAGAATGTGAGTGTCAGCTGCTCCACTTCAATTTTCCATGTTCGTCTGCTGCCTCCATGAAGGGCTTCAGTTTTAACTTTAGCCCAAGGGAGGCTGTGGTAACAGAAGATCAAGTCTGTGATTGTTTCAATGCGTCAAAGCTCTGACAGGAAGTAGGGTTGCAGTAATGTTTTAGTACATTTCTGCAAGCTAATGCTGCATTTTCCATAAATAATAACGGTATAGTAAACATTCTATATATACCACCTTTGCAAAGGGCTTTGACAAACAGACAAACACAGACCAATCAATGGCAGATCTAAACATTAAAGTTGGACAAAAAATGTAAACTTATACATGTATAAGAAAAGAATAAAGGGAGCCTAGAAGGCAAAAGTATAAGGTAAGACATCAAGTAAAAGAGAGTTCTAAGAGGTGGTTACCCACTCTGCAAGCCTAATCTCCTCAGGTAGGTAATTCCAAAGTAGGCACCTTCAGATGTAGGTCTGGAACAACCAGGAGGCCCCACCTAAGGATTTAAGGCTCCAGCTCACTCATTTCTGCAGCTGTAGGCCTATGAGGCAGACATCCTCAATTCTAGCTTGTAAAAGAAGCTGCTCTGTTGATGACTTTCTCCATGTGAGAGTGTGAAAGTATTGGTTTTATCCTCACAGTGTTGACCTCCCTCGTTCTCACTTAACAGTTTATTTATTCTCTATTCCTCGAGCTTAGGTGTGTGCAATGCAACAGGCTTTTAACAAAGTGAGCCATCTTCATCTATGAGCCTTATTTTAAAGTGATTCCAATTAAATATGACTGCATCATAAATTGTTTTCTTAGACCCAACAGGATTAATGGCACTTGTTTTATATCTTGGACCACTTATAATTGCACCATGTGACAATACTGTGAGGTGCAGAAAGTTTGATGATCCAATTAATCATCTCAAATAATCAAGTATTTTTCCCACCATGGTTCGTTTATTCCAGCTAGGTGTCACACCCGTTTTATACAAGTCATTAGCCTCTTTAAAGCCGCAGGAGTTAACCCAAAATGCTTTCTGGTTTAGGCAAACCTGTTAGCCTTCCAAGTCTCCAAAAACACAAACACTAAAATAGAAGATGTAAGTAAACACACATCATGTTTAAAATCTACAAATGGAAACAAAAAACAAGTAACGTCAAAGTGATAAAAATAGCTTTTAATGGTATTCAAAGTGCATATTTAGGATTTTCTGGAAAATCTAGATATTGCTTACATTTCCTACAACACTCATATAGAAAACAAGCCATCTCTCTTCCTTTCCTCTGTCCTCCAGATGGATTTTAGGAGACACGAAGTCTTTCAGTATGACGCAATGAGATTGATTTCTGTGTCAAAACCTGCGTACATTTCGAGGAGGCACAAATTAGAGAAATGAGAAAAGCTTTAAGAAAAAATGAAATCCACATATCATCTGACAAATATCAATCTAACATGGCTGAAAGCAGTCATATCATATGTTTGCAGTGTCTAACCCCACTGCTTCTCTCTTTCTGACAGACCATCGGTGCTGCTTTTGTTGCCAAGCCAATCCAGGTGGGAGAGAAAGTGATTACTCTTGGAATATGGGTGAGTTAGAGGCTGCCTAAAATGCACGTGCTTTGTGATAGTCAGTCGTTTCACATTTGATCCCTTTCTTGCAGTTCAATGAGCTGATGGAAGATTCATAAACCCAAAAAGGAATTTTGTATATTTCCCTTTTTTTTTTTTTTCCTTTTTCAAAATTTCCTCTGTTTGAAGACCGGAAAATAGCCATGAGTAAGAGCAAAGCCAGTTCGATGTCATTTGTCCTGCTGAAGTTGCTACTTTATGCTGTTAAAAGGTTCATACTAACAGTAACTCTTGTCTATTTTTTCCAAACCCAACTACCCACTGCACTCATGGTGTCACAGCTTCAAAGTTATTGGAACCAAGAGAACTAATATTGCTAAGCTTTGCTATGTCACAACCAAAACTTCCTTAACACAATAAAACTTTATGTACCATGTGTATTCCAATAAACGGTCCAGAATTTTCCTTTTTGTGCACCATCAGCCAAGCTGACTGGTCTCCACCCCATGTTGTGCTTTTGTCCCTACAGGCCTTTGTGTTGATCACATTTCCAAAGACCTAGCTTTTAACTGACTACCTGGTTTCTGTTTTAGGAAATAACCAAAACAACAGCCTCTTTATATCATTAATATAATCATACTTAAATTACTACCTAACTGAAGGTTGATGATTATGAATTTTCCTTTCAGAATAGATTAATGTCATCAGCATGTACCCAGTATTAATGTATCTTAACTTTAATTTAAATTAGTCGATGTTAGTGGCAGTTAGAAGAACTCTCTGCATAGCTGTCCTGACTCAACCTGCTAAAGGATTAAAAGTCCGAAGCTAAACAAATGGTTTCCCTGTGTGAATGTGGAAACTATGTAAAAATGATGGCGTGTGTGTGGATGCAAATAGTTATTAATGAAAGTAGTTTTTATCATATCTCATATAAATGGTAATAAGAATAGAGGTAAAAAAAAACAACATAATATTAATTTGACCTGTAAAATTTTGGAACCACAGCCTGTTGCGGCATAAAGATAAAACATTTGAGCTGTTTATGATAGCTTTAAACAAAAAGTTAAGGCTTCTCTCCTGATCATTTCATCACTGTTTAGGTTCCAGTTCCAGTTAGTTCATCTCTTCTCTTGTGTTTCCCACTCAGGACACAGCTGGATCAGAGCGTTACGAAGCCATGAGCAGAATCTACTACAGAGGAGCTCGAGCCGCCATCGTCTGCTATGGTAAATCTATACTTTTACAGTGAAGAGGAGATATTCCTACGTTAATAACTTCACTGGATACTCACCCTGACCTCCTGTCAAAATCAGCTAATAATTGTTGTGTGTGTGTTTAAAGTTGGTGCTTCTTAATTATCCTTGTTTTTCCACTGTTTTTGGTGCCTTGTAACTTAAACTTAGCCTAAATACATGAGTTAGCACAATAATTTGTTTAGGGCTGAAAAACACATTTAAGAGCAATTTTACAACCACTTCAGTGTTGCAACAAAATCGCGTTTGTTAAGCAGCTTTGAGTATCAGTATCAAGAATGTCAGGTTGGCCGGTGTGCAAATTGGCACAGTGTTGCTGATAATTATGACGCGCATATCTGGTTTATAAAGATGATGGTGTTCACTCACTTTCAGTCACAGCCAGGTTGAATTTCATGATACGTTCTTTTAATAGGCGAGTCGTGACTGTTAACTCATTCACTGCCAGGGTTTTTGAGCATTTTTACTCATTTTTGAAGAGCCACAGAAAACTGTGTGTTATGATCATATAAACGCTGAACCTACCAAAATGAAGAACAGACTTTCTTCTTTCATCCAAAAAAAAAAGCTTGTTTCTACCATTTTCCATTCTTTAGTAATCAGCTGTAGAAGAGAGGTGGGTTCCACCAAAAATGCCTGTTTTGACCAAAAAAAAGGGAGAAAACGAGCTTTTTGTGAAAAATACATTTCAAGCAGAAAAGTGCCTTTGACACTAATATTTCTTGCTTTGTGACACCTCTAACATATAAAATA
>NW_024582427.1:1973331-1974497 GCF_018398535.1 Haplochromis burtoni | reverse complement strand
TCAAAACGAAAGTGTGGGTCGGCTTCAGTACCACTTCTGCTCAGTGCTACCACAGCTCACTCGAGGCAGCAGTTTCCATTTCATAAATGAGACGTCCTGCCCATCACTGCACTCTGTAAAACAGTCAGAATCCTTCAGAGGCAGGTACACTGACTCGACCTGGTGATGATTTCAGCAGGTGAAGTGTAAATCAAACTGGTGTTGTGATGTCCGGTTTGAGCTGTTGTGTAGAAAAATCTTTCAGCATGTTGTGGGCATTTTAATCCGACTTTAAAAAATCATGTTACAGATTACAGATTACAAGATTACAGCTACCACTGATATAATTTTTCTTTGTGAAGCAATGCTTTGGGCTGTTTCAACTGTGCACATATGACATTGTTGCACATATGACAGTGCTGTGGAAAATTTGAAACCGGTTCTCAAGCAGCACCGGTTTTCAATTCCAGTCTGTAATCTCTGTATATCTTCCTATTCAGTATCATTTATTGTGACAGAAAGGTCCCATTTCCATCTATCTAAGGTCTTGGAAAAACCACAGGTGGCAACAACGGCTATCATTTCAGGCGTTTGAAACCACAGCTTTCTGATAGAAGATATGTACGGTTGTGCTTTGCAATCTATAATATCAAATTTGTCAATGGCAAAAGAAATTGAGTTTAGGGATACAATATTTCTCAATCCTTTTAAACGGCAGTAATGCATTATCAGTTTGTATGTCTTTCAGTGTATTACCCCATTTCCTAAAATCGGCATCAAGGAATCCTGGCTTAAGTGTTAAGAAGCAAACTAGTTGGTGTGGTGTTGGCCTCTAACCAAAGAGCCACTGTCCAGTCCTGAACTGCTTTCAGATCTGTGTCTTTTTTCCACATTGGGGAACTTTGTAAAAATAGTCGGTGGATAGTCATTTCCCAGCAGATTAGTCACACTGCTGTGATGTTTAGTTTAACATCTTTCTTCTTTAACTTCCTCCTTCTTAAGTTGGATTGTATTTCACCTTATAGCCTAATCTTTCAGCATATTTAATCAATTATATTATCAAACAAATAATGGACAGATTGGCTGCTGTTAGTTTTAATGTGTGACGAATATGGGGTGCCTGCTCTGTATGGATTTGTGTGTGTGTGTGTGTGTGTGTGTGTGTGTGTGTGTGTGTGTGTGTGTGT
>NW_024582427.1:1952237-1973311 GCF_018398535.1 Haplochromis burtoni | reverse complement strand
TGTGTGTGTGTGTGTGTGTGTGTGTGTGTGTGTGTGTGTGTGTGTGTGTGTCTAGACAAGGATGTTGAATACTGAAAAGTCTGCTGTATATTTTTGGCTTTCAGATCTGACTGACAGCAGCAGCTTCCAGCGAGCTCGCTTCTGGGTCAAAGAGCTGCAAAACTACGAGGAGGTAAGATGGTTTCTTTCATTGAAATGATTGCACGTCATTTGATATGTGATTGTTTGTTTTTTTTTTGTTGTTTTTTTTTGTTTTGTTTTTTTCACACGCCCAACAGTCATCTTAATATGGAAGCTCAAAAGGGTTTTGGGGGCATTCAGTTTTACACCATAAGTAAAGTTACCAAATTGCGTTTATACAATAGCCGATTTATACAATAAAATTATATTATGATGGTGTAACTCTGCTAGTTGGCTGTGTTGGTTGCTAAGTTGGGGTTTCAGTGTAATTGCCTCTGAGGTAATCCGGCCTCCATTTTGTAAAGCAGTCAGTTTATATGCATCTGTTAGGATAATGAAGCACTGAAAAAACACTGTCCCATTCTGAACTCTATTTCAGTCCTTTACACAGCTGAAAGTACCATATATTTAAAGCAGGCAATATCTAATCAAATAAGACTCAGCTTGATGGATGTGATCAGATGGTTCAGTTTGTAGTAAAAAAAATATAAGAGTTCAGTCCACAACCTTATGGAAGATTGTTTTTATTTTATTTTATTGTTTTATTGATCTAGATAAAAGTATGTGTTATTACTATCTGTGGCCGCACAGTCTGCTGTCAGCGAGGTTTACTTGAAGCTGAAGTCCCACATTGGATTTCTGAAATTTCCATCATGTCAGTAATGGACATTGTGTTTTATTCTGGTGTGTGTTGTGCACTGCAGCACTGTAAGATCTACCTGTGTGGCACCAAGAGCGACCTGATCCAGGAAGACCGGAGTCTTCGCAAAATCGACTACCACGACGCTCAGGACTTTGCTGAAGGTGAGCCCAGTGGAGTGTAGACATGCAGAAAGATTACGCTGTAACATGTTTTCTTTCTGAGACGGTGGCCTGGTCAGAAGTGAATTAACATCAGTATGCTTAACAGTATGCATTACTTAAGAAAACAGTTGAGCAATAGTCTTGTGGTTTCTTTCAGGTTACTGATTTCTGATTTTCGAAATTTTCAAATTCCTAAAGTTGAGGCATTCATAATTTTCTAAAATGTAAACATAAATACATAAAGCATGGAAGAATAAAAAACCTAGTTTGGTTGTTTATTGATATAAAGCTAGTCAACTTTGTCTTTTATATGTGAACAAATTTACAGACGATCACAGACAGTTTCAGTTGTATCCACAGTGTCACTTAAAAATACCCTGAGTGTTTAGTACATGAGTCATTTTCCTTACTTTATATACTGTAAATATGTGTTTGAACTCTATAAATGCTCTTCAGCTGTGGAAAAACGATTTATAGTTGATTCCTTGAATGTTTCTGATATTTTCTTGTCTTTTTCTTGAAAATTGTATCCGAGACAGCTTTAAGAGACCAGTCAGATGTGTTGACAAAGTTGATCATTTAACCTTAGAAACAGGATTTTCCACGTGCGCTGTCATGTTTGAAACTGGGGGAAAGACTGTGTACTGAAGAGCTTGTGAACACTCTGGATGTTGTTAAAAGGATGTTAAGAAATCTCTAACTTCTGTCTGCTTTCTCTGTGTGATCAGCCCGAGTTGCAACACAAACACAATTTCTCTTCACTTACATAAGTTTGTCCTTCAGACTGACTGATGTTTAACCTGAATGTTCTGGTTAATATCCACAGAGATTGGTGCACAGCACTTTGAGACCTCCAGTAAAACGGGGAATAATGTAGGTGAGTTCGACCTCGAGTCACCGGAAGACTTCATGTAACACAGGTTGTTGGCTCTGACCGCAGCCTCATTCATTCATTCGTTGTTTTGATGAGTGAGGAAGTGAGCTGTAGCTTTAAAAATATGGGTATGTTTTCGTTAACATGCAGGATGATCAGAGGATGGTCAGAACACAGCATGGCAGATACAAGTTGGCTCCTCATAAAAGACGCTTGAAGCTGCTGCAGATACCCACTCAGTTTTGGATTAAATGTATTCTTAGCAGTGTTGTATGTGCAAATGAAAGCCTTTCAGTTTTTGATTGGAAACATTTCAAGAGTATCAAAACTGTTGCTCTTTGGCAGCTTTTCTGTCTGTAAAAATGCAACACAGGGGTCAAACTTAGACACATATGATTCTTCACAAAAACAGGAGGCAGAAGGAAGGTTACACAGGGTGACCGCTTAAGATCTGAGTAGTGCATCATGAGGTTTTCGAATTGGTGTGTAGCCAGAATCAAACAGGGACAAACTGACATGACAAAATCCACCAAAATGGCATAAAAAGTAGGTTACTGATTCACCCAAGTCCACCTTTTATTTTTGTTTACCCAAGAGAATCTGCATATTTTCACACCCTTCTTCAAACAAAACAGCTGACATGTACTGGACAAATGTTATTTTTAAGTTACTTATTAGCACACATAGTTTTAATATGTACTGATAAATTTTGTGCACTTAAGAGTTTTTCTCTTTTTTTTATGCGAGTGTGATCAAAGAGTGTTACCATAATTTTCCGCTAATCACAGCCAGACATATTTAATTTACTTCCTGACAAGAGAAAATATTTAATCTAAGAAGCTTAATGAATGGATTAATTAATTGGTAGATTATTGCCAGTATTCTAGTGTGAGGCCATGGCTGAATCTGATGATTAAAGTCTAATTAGAACAAGAGCGTTGTCTCCTTTGTGGCTTTTAGCATTCTCTCGCTGGATGCAGGTTTTGGAGCATCCCTTATCAGCCTGCTTACACTAAAAGAAGCTATTGCGTGCTGTACACCAGGTTTTAGGAATGTGAGTTGGCTTGTTTTTGTTGGCCATGACAGATATAAACTGATGGAAACTGACAGGCCTCATTCTTCCTCTGCTTTCCAGATGAGTTATTCCAGAAAGTTGCAGAGGATTACAACAGCACTGCTTTCCAGTATATGACAGGTAAGCGTGTCGTTCATGTACACAGATTGTTTTTGTTATCTTTATATCAATTCATGTGGCAAGGGTAATGGAAATTTGTTTGAAGTTATGTTATCCGTAGCAGAATTTACTGCAGAACTTTCAGGAAAATCAAAAATTTTTTAAAGTTAAAGGTTTAGCATCTGTGCAGAAAATATTTAAAATTTTACACATCTACAAACGTGTTTGAATTAAAGAAAAGCATGGAAGTAACAAAGGATTAAAAAAAAAAAAGCCCTTGACTTTTATTTAATGACTTTATATTTAATTTACTTTATTGCAATTTGTTGTTACTCCATCAAAATCAATAGTTCATCTATATTATGATGTTAAACTAGCATACAGTTATATGGAATACAAGTCAACATACTTTATATCTAAAGATTTTTTTCTAGTAGTATTAAAACAAATACTTTTTAAAATAAAAAAAATAAGAAACCAAGTTATAACATTTTACAAACAAAATTCATGGATTTAAATAAAAAATCCTTTCAGAATATGTAATAAATAAACAATGCTGAGACCAATTGTTCTTTCTTTCTTTCTTTTTTTTTTTTGGGTCCAAGAATTTGTTTGGTAAATGTATAGCTGAGATTTAGACACTACAGTATTAGTGCTCAGATGGGATGGTGCATGAGGGATCACATTTTGGGCTTTTAAATAGTATTAATCCAAAATAAAAAAGCAGAAATTAACTGTGACACAAGTGATATGAAGTAGCCATTCATACTTAGAAAATATCAGTGGTCCCAGAAATGATCCCTGAGGAACACCATCATAAAATGGAGTAAGTTACAAATTACTGACCTATAATATAGTAGACGCGGGACCTTATAGAAAAATTTAGACTTTGGAGAAATATATCTATTATCTTTGTTGCTAAAATTTTGGGGAAAAAAGACCAGTACCAGTCTTTTAGATGTGAATATAAAGTTAGAGCTTTCAGCTAATTAACTTAAATGGGAAATGGGTGAAACAGGTTTCCTTAGGTTTGGCAGGACTTTCTCTAATCTATACAAACTATCAAAATGTAAAAGCAATATGCAATGTGTTTATCTCCTGGAAATGATCTCAAACTAATTTAAAGTCCTATCACTTTTGTTTCATAGCAGAGGAAACGGGCGTCGACTTAGGCCAGAAGAAGGACTCTTATTTCTACTCCTGTTGTCACAACAACTGATGCTGAGGAGCAGGACAGGAAGTGTTTGCATTCCCTCAGCTGGAGTCAAACCTGGAAATGCTGGAAAGCTGTAACTCATCTATGAATGTGGTACCAAATCACAAAAAGGAAAATCAAACAAAACTCTTTATACTTTGTTGGATATGTTTCTTTTTTTCTTTTGTGCCATAATGAACTGAGAGCTGCAAGACTTTGGGGAAGAGGATCCTCAACTGCTGGGTGGTGAGGGACTTAAAGACCACCACGCCCACTTTTTTCACCAAGTTATTCATATTTATCACCATATCAACTTGTGACTTTCCTGCAGCCCACAGGGCGATAAGCCTCCCCAAGTTCACAGTGTTAAACAATCAGAAGCAACACTGTGGTTGGACAACAGCCTGCAGTGGTAAGGGTGTGGGATCCTCACTGAAGCCAGACTGAAAGAGAACTCGATTGATGCTGTGTGTTTTAGCAGTTGCTGTGTTTTGGGAGGGGGAGTTGTTTGTTTGCAAATGCTGATTTTGTTTACCTCCAACTGTATTTAACATTGTTGTTGAAACACATCTGTCAGTCCTGCTCATGTTCAGTGGAGGCTACACAGATGGAGAAGCCAGCTAGGATGAAGTGTGTCAGAAAACTACTTGTGTTCCTGCTCTTAATTAAAGCTGGGGTAGGCAACATGACCCATAATAACCTTTCAAGAGGGCGCTAGACTCATGCAACTCCTCTACACTCTGATTTTAGGCTTTAAAAGAAATCAATCAGTTAAGTTTAAAAAAAGAAAAAGTCTGAGTAAGAATTCATATGTGGTAGCTTATTGGGTTTTGCAGAAGAATTTTTACCCAGAAGAGTAGGGTTTGAATCCTGTGTGGAGACCAAACTAAGCTCATGCTTCAGGATGAAGGTTGTAGATTCTGGCACAATCTTGGTTTGTCTTTTCTAGTTTTCTACCCGCTGCATTTTTAAGTGAAATACTTGAAAAACTGGCAAAACACACAACATTTTTCTTTATAGAGGCCTTTACAGTAACAGTACATCTTTTGCCATGTGTCAGCCACGAAAGCGCCGTACGCTGCCACTACTCAGACCTTGTTGTGCATTTGTCCTAGTTGCCACTCAAGGTAGTGCACCAACACCCACAAAACCCCCCAAAAACTGTGGCCCAAAAAGCATAATTCCCAAAGACAAAATAATTTAAATAATAATGCCTGAATTGGGTGTAAATTTCCACCCCAAATAAATAAGCTGGTTTTAAGGAGGTGACTAACAACACGCCCACATATCTGTAATTAAATTGCATGGCCTGAGCTGCCTAAAAGAACATTTTTAGGGAATGTTACTTTTCTACAAATAATCTACTGTTTTTCTAAGTTTGAATGCATCTCTCAAAGAAAGAAATATCTGACAGATTTCTAGCAGGAAAATCTTGGAATGTTCAAATGATTTCAGGAAGAAGCTCTTCTGCAGAAGGACGATCAGCGAAAAGCCTCGTGTGCTAACATTGTAATGTCCCACAAACATTTAAAGCTATATTTAAGATTCGAGTCACTAATTTATTGCCTTTTAAGTTGTACTGCGCAATGACTTGTAGGTTGCTGCTTTGATGTGTTGATGTTCAATATTGATGCAAATATTTTTTAAAAAACAACTGATGTCCACATCTGTTCTGAAAAATAAAAGGCTCATTCCAAGAATGTTTCAGAACGCAGATAGATTGTAAGTTTGAATTGATCCACAGTATTTTGCTTGTGTGTAATATTTGGCAAAGACTGACAAAAATACTGTATATGCGCAATTTTGGCATTGGATTGCATATCAGCATAAATCTTTGCACGTTTGCCTACAGAAGTGAATTCGAGGAATACTAAAAACCTTTTTTGATTCAGGTTGGTATGTTTGGCTTTTTATCCCACACTTACAGCCCACTTTAGTGGATCGGACCAGTGAAACTCCTTTTTCTTGATATAAATAAGTTTTAACTACACACTTAATCCATGACATATTTTAGTATTAGAAAAATAAGTGCAATTTCAAAAGCATAAAAAAATGCTGCAATGAAGGAAATCTGTCACCATGACTCTTTGGGCATAAATTGTAAGAAATAAATGGAAAATAATGGAAAAAGTTGTAACTTATTGCCCAGACTGTCCTGTCGTTATAAAAAAGAAAATTTTGATAATTCACAAAATATCATATTAAAAAAATATATATTTCTATATATCTATAGTAGTGAAAACATACTAATTTGGATCCTTGACTTGTGTGATTTATTTTAATTAAATAATAATGTGGTATAATGTAATTATTTTAAAAACTGACATTATTGGCTTTAAAAAGCTTCCAAGTATCTCACAGATCTTTTTTCAGATTTATAATTATTAATCTCAAAACAAAAAAAAAAGATACGAGCCACAAGATGCTTATTTCATGTCTTCTTATATATTTATATAGCAGTTGTTTTGACAGGTCAGTGGTTGAGATCTAACATAATTACACTGGAATGAGACATTTCTTGTTGGGCAACTGTAAAAAGGCATTAGTAGGGAAACTTGGCTCTCACAGGGGCGACATTGTTCCTTAAAAATATCTCCAAAGAAATACACTCTAAGGCATTGGCAGATAACACACAGACAATATTAAGCTTGAAGACAGAGCGAAACGTGGCAAGAACACATACCCAAGTGCAAGCGTGGTGACAGGAGTCCGCCGTTTCAAACGTTTTTGCTCCCTCCGAAAGACTTTTGTTTCCCCGAGAAGTGCGGGGGTCAAGAACGAGGGAGGAGGGCACTGACCCCGCCGCTCTCCCTCCCTCCCTCGTCACCGTTTGTGCGTCACAGACCAGCGAATAAATAATGACTACAGAGCACAGCACACACACTGGAGCCAACTGAGTGCTACCTTTTCTTTCCAACTGCAAGGGCAAGGCTGAGCGTTCATTTCGCGTTGCACACCATTAGTTGTTGGACGACGTGAGCCTGCAGTCCAACAACAGTGGAGCTGAATGTCCCAGGATGGCACGAAATCTTTCACACTTTAACTTTCAAACAGTTAATCTTTTTTTTTTTGGCATGAAATGTTCGAATCTAGAGTCTATTTGTAGCTGCAAACCAAATCTACATGTATTAAAAAACAGTTGATTCCATTATACTGCATTTTGTTTTTCCCAACAACACCAGGAAAGACAAAGTTGGCATGGTTAAGACTACTCCAGGCAGCCTGTCATATCTTCACTGGTAGTCCTGGATCTTGAAGCACCAACTAATTGATGTGAGTCATCATGAAGAACTGGAAATGGAGAGGAGAGTGGATTTAATATAAGTAACAATTAATATTTCCAGGTTATGGCGTCCTGCGTGTACGTTGACTCAGGCCTTTGTGGCAGGTGTTGCCAGCATCGTGCGTCCCGACAACTGGACCACAAGGGCGAGCTGGTTGTGGTGGTTCAACAGTGTTCAGATTAGAAAGAAAAGCTTTAAAAAGGACACAGAGAACTTCAGCTAGTTTAATTCTAGACAAATACAACGTTTTTCTGACACGGCCTCAAACTGCACGGATGTAAACATAATCCCGATTTAACTCAGTAGAAGTCACAAACCGAGCCCAGCTGTGACTATCTTTTCTAGCATAAAACATCTGCCTCTAACCGCACAAAGCTTCATAGGACACCTGACCTACACCTCCAACAAACGTGAGAAAACAAAACAAAAAAAGATGAAATGTGTTTCCAAGTCTCATGATTGATGTCCCGGGTCCGGATAGTTTTTGTGCACTCGTAGCAGGTGTGTAGATGGAGGTAGGGAGTGATTACCAGGGTAAAACTACATGTAATGCAAGCATAAATAAACTGCAAAATTGTTGGATGTGTGTCAGTGTATACATAAATTATATTATATTATATTTTTTATTTATAAACCTCACAATTTGTTTATTTTTTTAAATGTAGTTTTCTCCTAAAAGCCCCTCCATACATCCAACTGAATACTGAACATTAACAGTGACTGTAACTGAGTAACCTCCATGTGCTTCCTCACTGTAGTGACTCTGTAAATAATGATCCTCTGTGCGTCACTCCTCTTCTTCATCCTCCTCCTCCTCCTCCTCCTCTTCTTCTTCTTCTTCATCTTTGAGCTCCAGGTATTCGACCCCCTCCTCCTCCATTACTGTCTCTCTGTCGTCTTCACTAGTGTCTGATTTATGCCTCTCTGCATCACCCTCTTCCAACAGCTCCTCCTCCTCCTCTTCTTCTTCAGCCAACAGGTCTTCCTCCAAGACATCCCTCTCCTCCTCATATGAGGAGATGGGCGAGTAGTGGGGGAGGTCGAACACGTGCGGGCTGCTGGGAGCATCAGAACTACTGGGAGGAGGCGACGTTGCAGGAGCTGCGACGGGAATAGTGATAGGTACTGGGATGGAAAAAGCAGGAAAGGACTCTGACGCGCACATGCCGGCACCGGTGCTTATGTCCCAGGCCCTCCTGGCAGTCGGGTTAACCTTGCAGGTAGTGTTAGTAGCAGAGGAGGGAATGACCGCCATGCCCAGCCCCGAGGTGAGGGCTGTGGGTTCAGGTGTGTACTCTCGGATCTCGCCTGCTTCTAGCGGTTCCCCGCAGGGGTCATGGGCACTACAGGACAGCTTGCCGTCCAGTTTGGAGATGAAGAGCAGGCCGTCACGGTGTTGGCAGCAGTAGGAACTGACGCACAGTTCGCAGAAGGACGCAGCCTCCTTACTGCATATGTCACACTGGTGCCACGGACATTCCCACCGACCTACAACAAATGCAAGAACATTAAGGAATCTTTATTTCACTGAGGACCACAACAACATTTCCACCAGCTGTAATAAACATTTGGTGGCATAGATCTGTTTTGGGACCATCCTACATTTTATTTTCATAAAAACTGGGTGATATTGTGTGGATTAGAGAAAATCCTAAATAAATTAAGTCACTGACCTGCAGGCCTCTTGGTGAGGTTCAGGCAGTCTGCATGGTAAACCTTGGGACATCCAGGTTTTTTACATGACACCATCTGTCCTCCGTCTCCGCAGATGAAACACTCGTCCTCCCTTTCTTTGGTCAACACCACCTTTTTCTTCCTCTTGCCGTGACCTCTCCTCTTCAGCTTGCGATCTTTATCATCAGGCGGGGGGTTGTTCTGGTTCAGAGAGCAGAGGAGTAGGTTATTCCCAAACAAACACAGGTGGTTATTAATTTTTGTGGCGTGTCCCTCCTCTCACCTTTGGCCTGAGGCCTAAGAAGCCGCTGCAGTTTGATGCTCCACATTTACACACTGTCTTCCTGTTGCCCAAACACTCCAGGTTGTAGTTGAAGGTGAGCTCTGTGCCTGAAAGGATAAACACAAATGAGTGAGAGTGGCTTGCTGGCATCACCAAACATCAAGATAGAAACAACTTCTATCTTCAGATCTGTAAGAGGCGGCGAACCTGCGGCAATGTCGATGAGAGCGAACAGTCCCACCCGGGTGTCACCGTTCACCGTCCACTTCTGCGTCTCACAGTTTGGCTGACAGCTGTGGTTCATGAAGCGTGCCTCGTTCCCCTTCGGCCCAGCATCAATGATCCGATCCTAAAACACAAAGTCATCCAACAAGAAATTAAATTAAACTTAATTACTGTATAGGTCTCTAGTTTGAAGTTGTAGCTATAACCTGTACTCAAACACAGGTCTGGCCATGAAATTTCCAAAGTGCCAAGAAAGCATCTACTGCTGGTAACAAGGTTAAAACTACCAAACACACGATTCTGTTAGAAGTGCATTCATACCTATCAGGAGGTATTGATTGAAAAAAGAGACGGCAGGAAACAAGAGATGTAGGAAAGCCATTCATGTTCAGAGGCTTTACTCCAAAGCTGTTCTGTGTAAGTGAATAATTTTAGATCTTAATTAGATTTAATCTAACCATGTGGCAGTTTGCTACTGTTTTTTTTTCTTAAACCATAATTTGGACTGCTTTAAACACTCTTCTGTGTTCCCTGTTAAGGCTCAAGTCCTTGGTTAATGTTGATGCACTTGTTATTTCTCCTCAGAACTACATTGACCACTTTATCCTCTATACTCGCTCAAAAAGAAAAGCGACACTACCAGTTACTAGACAAAGTTGGGGAGGCCACTAACTGAGCTCTGACCCAATGTGACTGGGGCCTTATTCACTTGATCCAACATGGCCACCATGATTGTCACACATTCATAATAACTGACAAGTTAATGTCACGTAGTAAGCGGCCACGTAGCTGCAAAACCTCAGTTAGTGCATTCTGTAGTCTTGAATAGGGTTGCTCTTGAGGTTAGCAGCGTTTTCACAGTTATAGTTCATTTACTCTGGTCCAAATCAGTTAATGGTAGGGCTGTTCGATATAATGATATGTATCGGATGACGTCTAATGTTTCATTTTACGCTATCATTTGTTTCGTGGTGTCGCAAAACAAACTGTTTACGGCAATATTTTTTCATCGTTTTGATGGTCACTGTAGTGGCTATATTATTTTCTTAAAGTTCTCTCTTTCTCTTATATTTAATATAACCACACTACAGACAGACAAGCGCTTGTTTTAATGCCTTGTCGTTAGCAACAAGGTAACAGCATCACGTGTCCGCTTGTTTATTTTCCAAATAAACCTTTCACAATAAAGCTCAAGATCCTGTTGAGACTTTTCAAAATAAACTGAATCATATGAAAGACGATGCAGAGTGTTTTCCGATGAAAAGCAACATAGAGCCGTCAGGTGCTAAAAATAATAAACCTTAGACTCAAACGTTAGAACAGGCTTTTCCCCGCAGCACGCTGTGTAATAAATACTCACAAAGAAAACGGCGGCTGTTACAACTTATGTCTAAAAATGTATCGTTTCATGCATCGGTTACAACACTCGACTCCAGGTACATGACGCCCAGCTGGAAACACTTCCCGCAAGTCGAGCTGCGCGAGATTCACAGAATTTACGGAAAATGTAAAATTTTTGTGATTTATATCGTTATCGGACGATAGATGTCTTATATGAGATTTTGGTCATATCGCACAGCCCTAGTTAATGGGTTTGTAAACTTGAAGTATTTTCCTGTGGTTTGGTTTCTTTCCACTTAGTTATTAGGGAAGATATGATGAAACGATAATTTACATTTTACAGCTGGTTGCCAGCCCATACAGACCTTTGTACATCGAAGTTACCCTGTTGCATCCCACAATGCAAAATATATGTGGCTACGGGAAGATGTTAATTTAAACTTCCAACGTTCACCTGATAGTTGGTTGAGGTCTGATCACTTTCACACCATAAACGAATCGGTTAGGAACTGAATGAGACCTCCTCCTCCGAAGGGTCTTGGTGCGGTTGTTTTGCGATTAATGTGTACACACCTGCATAAGTGAACTGAACGTAACAGGCTAATGTGAAAACACCCTAAAAACACACGTGGCTCTGAGTCGTACCTTGTCAAGAGTTAACATGTAGAAGTTACAGATGTTGTTGTCCTGAGCGTGTCTGATCCTCGACCTGCACTCCTCCTCATCGATCACCTCCCCGACATACTCGCTCACAAACTGACCCTGAGAGAACAAACACATACGGGAAACGTGGATCATTCACTCCTGGCTTATGATGGGAATTCCAGCAGCAACAGCAGCAGCACTGCGGTTACCTTCTTAATGTCATGGACACAGCGGAGCCCCCAGCCTCGAGACAGCGTCCTAAAGATCTCTACTTGGCTGTACTGACGCTTGGTGAACGCCTGGTTGAGGCACCGCTCGGCCGCCGGGCAAACCTGCAAGTAAAGAAGCGGCCTCGGTCAGATGCTCGACACCTGGCTGCAAAGTCCAGGGCAGGCAGCCAGGGAGCCGCTAAAGTTCCCGATTCAACTTTAGAAGATCTGGAGCAATACAACTATTACGTCTTAGCCCCACTAAACTCCAATTGGTCAAGCACAGCTATTGGTGGCAGCATAGTAGATTTTTAAACGCATTTCTTAACATCCTGAAAGTAGAAAATTTCACTAAATAACTAAAAACACTTAGATCATGCACCTTGTACAATAAAATTCTAGAAAAAAATTAAACCAAACTAACTGGATTAAAATACTTGTAGAAGCAGTCTGTATGATTTAATACACCTGTGGCCATCGAAGTGACTGGAACACCTGAATTCAATGATTTGGATCAGTCAGTGAATCCATCTGTAGCTGTGCATGAGCGTGATGAAGGTGTTTCGGTACCTGTGGATGGCATTCGTAGAGCAGCATGCGGTTGATACACTCGGAGTCCATCCCACATGGACTATCATCTGTCTTCTTGCAGTTACAGCGGGGGATCTCTGAGAGGTCGGCAGTGAAGATCTGAACCTTTCCTATTGGTCGATTAACCTGAATGAGTCAGAAAGGTGTGTATCACTCATCACCGAGCATTACAATCAAACCTCATTTTTTAAGTCAACTTATGAAGAAAGCTTTTTACAGTTTCTTTGTGATTTAAGCAGCTTGATTTCAAAGTAAAGGCACCTCCATTACCTTAATGTGTTTGTATGGAGGAGGCTTCCTGTCGTTCTTCCTGTCCTCTTGAAGCTGCCGAAGCTCCTTCTCTGCCTGCAGCTCACGGAACCGCACAGCCGCCTCCTCCAAAGCTGAGGAAGGACGTCAAAAGTCAGCGATCGCAAACACAAACCATGATATCAACTGATCAAAGGACAAATTTTACTTTTGCCTACCTTTTTTGTAGGTCGCATCAACCCCTTTACCCATCTTTTCCTTGCTGTTGGCGTCCACGTCCATGTAAGGGAAGACTCTGGCCTGGTAGGTCCACAGGTAGTCGTTGGAGCCGAAGAAATGAACGGGGAACTCGCCGACATCGTGCCTCATTCTCTGGATGTTTTCTGGGATTGTTTTGGGATGGCTGACCTCTGCCGGCCACCACCTTATGGAGCAGAAAATGGGAGAATAAAGGATTTGATGACGTGTGTCTGACTTTTCCGATTTAAAAGACTCTGTGGGTCATAGCTGACCTGTAGCGCCCAACTTTGACCCATACAATGTCTTTATAGCGAGGCTTCTTCCCGGCCTTGCAGTCGTTGCAGTACCAGCTGCCTTTGGGCATCTCGATGTTCAGACACTCCCGATGAAATGCAGCAGGACAGGACTCACAGCAGAGTAGGCTGCCCCCTGGAGCACAGGAGGAGGGACAGCATTGCATTAACCTCTCATCAATGAATCATGAAGCCAGCCGTCTGACAGCTAAAGCTTGTCAGACGGCTGGTCTCACATTTAGTCCTATATGTACTCTGTATGTATACAGAGGAGTTTATGGTTGGCTCAATGACTTTAAGGTCCTGTTGCTGTAAAACAAGCCCAAATCATCACACTTCCACCATCAGCAGCTGGTATAAGATGTTGCAGCTGATTGGCTTGTTTCGTTTTTTCGCATTACAGTCAAACATCTCCCCTTTGGTCTCATCTATCCAAAGGTCTTTATTCCAGTAGTCTTGTGGTTTGTTCAGATCCGACTTGTGCGAAAACTGAGCTGTAGTGCCATGTTCTTTCTCCTACAAACCTCTCAAAACAAGCCATACTTGTTCATTCTTTTTTTCAAATTGTACCATCAAGAACTTCAGGTGAGGCCTTGAGAGTCTGACATGCAGCTCTTGGGCTTTTTGCAGTTTTGCTAAACAACGTTGGGGTAAATTTGCTGGAATGTCCACTTCTGGGAAGTTTGGCAGCTGTGTTCAGTTTCTACTTGTGAATGATCGTTCTCACGGTAGAATGATGGTCTTTAAATTGTTTGGAAATCTACTTGTAACCCTTCCCAGACAGATAGGCAGTAACAACTGCTTCTCTAAGATCATTACTTGGCTTGGCTGCCACAGAGTCTGCGGGACTCTGTGGTGATTTTGTGGGAGTCCGTTGGACTCTGTGGCACTATCCCACTGGGTATAGTAAACAATGAGACACTGGAAAATACCAAATTTTCCAGAACACCTGCCAGAGAAGACCAAAACTGGAAACTTCCATTCCTAAAAAAGTGGGAGCTCCCAAGAGCCTTGGGTCTTTGATTATGTCCAAATGAGTCTATGGCCTAACCCTTTCTGGGTGCTTTATGTCTATTTTACTTCAATTTTGTCCATGTTTTTAAATGTATTAAAACTGTATTTCACTAAACGCTTTTCTGCCTGTTGAGGCTGCATCTCCAGTGGATTTTGCATGTTTTTGGACCAGTTTGAAAGTTTACCTTAGAGCAGAAATTTGGTCTTCAGCTCTAGCCTTTGAAACAACGATGATGATGATGAATTAAACAAAAATCTTAGTTCTTGTGGAAACAATAAAAGGTATTCTTAAGTTTTTCATACAGTAATTCTGGATTTTGGTTCAGTTTTTGTTAAATAAATAATGACAGTGACATATGCCACGTGTTGGTGATCGTAAAATATTTTGTGAGAACCAGATGATTTATTAATATCCTGACATAAAACCTTACCGGTACTTTATTTTCCACCTGACTGTAATTCGTAACCGTAAGGTGAAATAAAATATAAATCTGAGGTGAAGAAAACAGCTCAGCAACAAAACCAGTTTAGTCTGGTCTGCAGTTTCCTTTCGCATCTGTACCTTCAGTGCAGACGAAGCACCAGCTGACGTTCACGTGTTCGTGATTCTTGACGCCGCGGCGGGGGGTGAAATGGTTAGGACAGACAATGCTGTTGTTGGAGAGTACAACACTGCCCGCTGCCATACAAAGATCTGTAGCGTGATAGGCAACCGGGCAGCGCACGCAACGTACCAGCCGACCTGTAGACGTAAAGAGGAGAGTAAATGCCACGGCGCAAGACGGGTGATTACAGCGAAGGTGCGGTCTGAGCGTCCTCTGATTACCTTTAGAGATGTTGGAGCTGTTGGGATTAGCGATGAAGCAGGTGAGGCAAACGTGGATGGAGCAGCGGAAACCTCTGTTCACGGGTACGGTCGGGGCGTAGTTGGCGATGCACTCGCCATGATAAAACTTCCCGCACACAGGGATCATGCAGCGCCGCACATCCTCACCGCGCTTTTTACACACAAAGCAGGTGTGGAGTCCTGGACACAGGAAAAGTCACAGGTTTAAATGATCACCTAAAAAAATATATCTTCATATTAATTTAACAAAATGAAAACAGCAGATAATAAGTGGCCTCAATTCTCCCTCTAATCGCTTCCAGAATGCAATGAACACAAATAAATAAAACTATAATTCCTAATAAAACTATGATTATTTTAACAATTCTTTTTAAATCTGTTTTTAATCGTGAACTATTTGTTTAAAACTTCCCATGCTAGACATGATTTCAATACTAAACATGTTTTTCCATTGTATGAACAAAAATAAATAAAATGGCAAACATGACAGGCATTTTTTTAAAAATTATTTAAAAAAAAAAATTTAATGATTGCTAAAACAGACTAAAAAGTCTTACAAACAGAAATAAAATTGAAACCAAAAATAAAGAAACATTTTGAAAACTAAAAATAATAAATAAATAATAACAATAAATAAATTTGTGTAGTGGTCTATGTGTAGTGGTTTACATAGATTCCCAGTTTGATCCTGGGAGAAGACACAAAAAATAAAAAATAAAAGTCCGCCCACTGCGGTGACCCGTTGTGGATTAAGGCAACATGGGGAGTGAAGAAAAATCCAAACGCTTGGATATTTCTTATGCTAGAACATCTTTAGACTTTACCGTCTGACCTTTTGTAGTGATTTTTACATTTGGAAAATTCACACATCAAGAATTAAATTATAGGCTCTACTGACATCAGGGAACAGCTGTTAAGTTTTTACCTGATTTGCACTCTGGACAGACAAACTTCCCCTTCGGTGCTTCGGCCAGAGATATGCAGGGCAGGTGGAAAGCGCCACAACACTGACCCTCACAGAGCAGCAGCTCCCCGGTCTTCTCACACACCTGAGCAGAGATCATAGCATAACTAGAATGACTCAGAGAGAGGGAACTTTACGTCTCATGTATGCATGGTTTGCGAGGTGGATATGAAGGCTTCAGAGTTTTTAGAGGAAAACATCTAATGTCTGCCAACTGTTGTTTAGATCTAACCATAAAGTAATGAACTGAACAGAAATGGAAGCTGTGATAAAATGTTTGAATACAGCAGCAGAGAAGTCGCTGTAGAGCTTCTTGTAAAGACACAAGTAGCGTTCTAATCTATCACTGCTAAAATGAAACCTTTTCTTATGGAGCTTCTGGACACATTTCTAGGGATCTTTTTGTCACTAAACTGCTGAAAGCTCACCTGACATATGTTCTCCTTCATGGAAGCCGGGCCTCCTCGGTCCCCTATGATCTTCCTCGTAGGTAAAAGTGAGTCGTCACACAGTGACAAGTCGTCCTTCATGGAGCAGAAACTGTTGTCTAGGCTGGATGGTTCACCCTGAGGAGACAAAGCAGGACTTTGCTGTTGCATAGCAACAATTTTAATTATTACTGTACGTAAAAAAAGTAAAGCTGACCAACCTCTGACTCTGCTCCGTCCTTTTTGATGTCCTCGGCTTTACCGTCGTCCGGTTGAGGATCGTCGACATCGGCTGGTGCCGTCTCCTCCTGTCCGGGTTCTGGCGAAGACGGCTCTGGAGCAGAAGGTGCAGGAGTGCTGGTCTGAACCAAAGGTGTGGGTGTACAGAGGTCAGAGGTCGTTGCCGGTGTGGACTCTGATGCTGGAAGTGGCTTACTCTTTGATTTTAGGGGTGGTGCTGAGCAGTCTATGTGGAAGAAAACCATATTTGAAACAGTAAGACAGAAAAACTAGCTTTTCAAGATTTTCAACTCATAACAACAAGGACTTCCTCTTAGTATCATATTAAATTACATTAACTGTGCAGATTAAATACGCTTGGCTGTAAATTCATCTGGACTCCTCAGAGCGTATTTTAGTTGGCTGCTTTCCCAAATTTAATTTACAAGGAAAAAAGAAAATCTGGTGACTTGGAATTTTTTTTTATGTTAACTTCTTCTTCTTCTGTGTCATAAAATGTTTGAAACCCACTGAACAAATAATGTAATTACACTTTATAGATTTAACATGTACACAATGATTATTTTATTTCATTTACAACATTTAATTACTTATTATATTTTCTCCTTTCTAAATCTGCTGCTTTTCCACTCATGTTTTGTTTGTTTTGTTTTCTAAGCCATCACTAACACTAACTATGAGTCAGTCAAGCATAAATATACAAAACTCAAGGGATGATGTGTGTCGTGTCGACATATAACAGATAATTTAGTAAAGCACTAATTCTAAATTGTATCTCTGGACACTTTGTTACTAGCGGTCTGTCACAAAAACACTATTTGTTCTCATTTCTTTAATAAAAACTATGGAAAATACCAAAGATAACACAGACATAAAATTGTATTTTTACACTATTAATGTGATTCCCAAAGAGTTGAAAACTGGGCAAGTGGAGGAGAAGAAGAAAAAGTGGCAGATGAGTAAAAATCCTCTGATCAAGCATGTCTTTATAAGCCTGCCTCTAATACAGATATAGGCCTGCTACCTACTGTTAAGTTAAATAAAAGTAGTCCTGGATGAGATACCGCACACTACAGTGTAATTTAGAAGGCTTTACGAAAACTCACTGACCAGATTGAGGAGTTGGAGGTGGATTAGTCTTCAGTGTTTTGACCTGGAACAAAGAGGAACACTTTCAAAAATGACTGCAGTTAAACCAACATTGTTTTAGTCTATCAAACAAAAAAAAAGTTTCTTTTTTTGCTTTGTTTGTAGCTCTTATCTGCAATTCTCAAAAGCATTTTAAGGCTATATACTCCATCCATGCCCATCCATCCATCGTTTATTCCAGCCAGGTTGGAAAGGGCATCAGTCTGAGATGAAATGCCCACACCTCCTCCAGCTCTTCTCGGGGGACACAAAGATTCCAAGCCAGTGGAGAGACATAATCCCTCCAGCATGTAGGACAAGCCCAAAACACTTCATCTAGGAGATGTCCTGGAGGCATCCTAGTCACATGGCTGATCCAACTCAACTGGCTCATTTCGATGTGGAGGAATCAACAGCTGTACCCTGAGCCCCTCCTGAGTGATTGAGTCCTGTCTCTAAAGGTGAGCCCAGCCTCTCTTCAGAGCCTTTTCAACACTTGTATTTGTGATCTTAATCTGCTCTCGCTTCACCACAGAAAACTGGATTTATGCACCAGTCCATCTGTTGATCTCCATCTCCGTCTTGTCTCACTTGTGAACAAGACCACGAGGGAGCTCAGAGAGAAACTTCAACCTCAAGTAGAGGCTCCACGCATCTCTTGCTGGGGAAACTGGGGGTGCTCATCTACACGATATCAGTTCTAAAGACATTCTTAGGAGTGATACACAGAGGATCAGGGAAGAACTACACGCTGTCAAAGTTTTATTTTGTTTTTGAAAGTCACTGACTTCTTTTCTTAGCTGAGATTGAATGTAAGGTGAGTGATGTTTAAAATAAAATATTTAAAAACAAATAAATTCAATTAAAAACAAACACTTTTAATCTTTAAAGGCACTTTTGGCTCTATAAAATTGTTTATCTGTTTGTTTGTTTTTTAACTACACAATAATCTGAAATAATCTGATCATCTCATAGTCTCAGCTTCATCTCCACAGCATTCACAGCATAAATCCTTTACTTGTATTATTTATACTTATGTTTGTTATTTATAACTCAAAGCAAAGCTTACATAAAATGAAATACACTTCATTATTTGAAAGCCCCAGACTTTAAGAAGCTCTTAAGTTAACATAATGCGTGTTTAGATGCGCTTAACTAAACATCTTAACTAAACACGTGTGGGAGGATTAACCCTCCATCATCTCTTAAATGCTGGAATGACTGGAAACACTCAACCGGTGCTTATGTTTGTGACCGGAGGCCAATCAAACATCCCTACGTTGTTTTTATTGGACTGAAAAAGGATTCTAATGTTTCTAATGCCCGTGGTGCAGTGCTGTTTATTTAAGTAGCACAGTGCATCGGTCATGCATTTGCCTACATGCACATTGGTGTTTCTAAGGTTTTTTCAACACAGTGGCAAGTTTCTATTATTTGACTATAACTGAACATCAACTATGACCAAGCATCAGGTGGAGGCAGGATTCATCCAGAGGAGAAACTATTCCACCCTATAAACCTGAAATCTGCGCTACAGCTGACCTGAATGGTGTGCAGAAAAATCCTATACTCCAAACTGAGATTCAGGCCTCAGGACCTCACACAGTTCCCACCTATTTCTAACAAATGAGTTCACGGTTATAGTAAAGCATTCTCTCCTTCAGCCTCCTCTCATTTATCGTAACTGCCACACTGTTTTCAGAGAGAAAAACCTGTAAAATCCTAACTTACAACGATTCATTTTTGTTAGGGCTTTAAACGCTCCCTTGCACTCCCTCATCAGGTGCGCTTGTTTCTAAGTCACTAATCCATGCTGCTCACAATTATCGCAATAAACCGACTGCATCTTTGTGTATGAATTAGTGTTCATACACAAAGTGTTAGTGTTAGTAGATCACCCAAGGAACTTTCCACTCCCACTGGTGCATTTTTGAAAATTTTCCTTATACTTATTTGCTTTACAGCTTGCAATAAAAACAATGTCTTGCTGGTGCAGGAGTGACTAAATCTGACCGTGGATAACATAATGAGAGCTTTGACCACTAATTTTGTCTTGGAGTCATGGAGTAACAGTTTTTAAATGATTATTTCTTTTATTAAGGAGAAAAAGTTATCCAAACCTGCTAAGTCCTGTGTGAAAAAGTAATAACCCGTAACAAGTGGTTGTGCCACTCTTGGCAGCAAGAACTACTTTGTAAAGTACTTTGTGATAACTATCAATCAGTCTTTCAGATCACTGTGGAGTTTTGGTCCACTCTTCTTTGCAGAATTTTAATTCCAATTCCATGAATGGTCTGTTTAAGGTCAGGCCAAAGCATCTCAATCGGATAAAAGTCTGAACTCACTCAGGTACTCCAAAACCTTCATTTTATTTCTTTTTTGGCCATTCAGAGGATTTCTTGCTGCCATGTTTTGGATCATCCTCCTGTATAATAAGAGTACTTTTAATGAGTCATAAGCTTTTATGTTCCGTTTAGTCAGCAGTGGTTTTCTGTGTCTCTTGAACTCTCCCATTGATGCCATTTTTACCCAGTCTCTTTCTTATATTTGCATAAGATCTTTGACCTTAACCCTTTAAGACCTACCATAGAACCAAGTCTGCCAGAGCTTACTTTATATTTTAACATGTTGTAGAGCCATTTTTGGGAGCATTTCAAGTTGCTATACATCAATACAACTGTTATAGCCCATATTTTAATAATATGTATGCATTAAGTCCATAGTAACTACATTAATTGCAAAAAAGTGCAATAAACTACAAAAAAATTGAAAATCTTTTTTGTTTTTGTTTTTTACATATATTTCTACTTGGAGAAATTTAAGAGGTTTATCCCTCAAAATTTTAAATACAAAAAAGTTGCAAAAAATAGTTTACAACAACAGGAAATTTATTTTGAGTGTCTTCATAGTTTTATTTTTGAGATACAGCAATTTTTATATACTGCAGGAAAAACGAAAAAACAATCCTATGATGCAAATTTGCAAAGAAAACAGCATGTGTATCAATATAAACTATTTCCAGCAGTGCAATTCGAGTTCTAAGCATCCCAGAAACTATTCAGAAAAGCATAAAGTCAAACATGACTTCTAAAAACACCAGTATAGGCTTTTAAGGCTTACAAGTAAAAAACTACATTTTCCACGAAAATGACGTCACTTCCGGTTTCGGGCAGGAAATAGCGTACATGCGAT
>NW_024582427.1:1881759-1951082 GCF_018398535.1 Haplochromis burtoni | reverse complement strand
GTAATCGTGATTAAAATTCGATTAATTGAGCAGCCCTAGGAAACCGTGACCTAGGACAAGCTGATGGCATAAGATGTAAGTACAACTCCTCCGGTTTCATATGCAAAAAAAATTATTGCGCTAGCTTACACGGTTCCGGTTCTACAGGGATTTAAAAATAGGCAAAACGGAGCGTGCCCGCTCCGACCGGCTTTAAAGGGTTAACTGAGCCAAGTTAGTCCCGCAGTTCCTTAGATGATGTTCCAGGTTCTTTTGTGACATCCGTGGGGAGTCATTAGTGTCTTGGTAGACCACCTCCGGGAAGGTTCATTACTGTTCCAAGTTTCCTTCATCTGTGGCTCTCACTGTGGTTTGCCAGAGTCCCAAAGCCTTGGAAATATCTCTGTAATCCTTTCCAGACTGACAGATGTCAATCTTTGTCTAATATTAAAATCTGCTTGATGATCTGAAACATTTAAGTATGACAAATGTGCAAATACTTTTTCATGGCACTGTACTACTGATACTATAGGAGGAAACTAAGATTTTCTTTCTAATTATAATTGCTAACTCAGTAAAATCTAATCTGATGTAATGCTTTTATGAAGGTAAATGGATTTTTTTGCGCTAAATAAAATGTACAGCTCTATCTTATAAGCTGGCACATCACAGTACAAATACATTACACCAAACGAATAAATGTACACTCATTAAACATGCTGTACCTTCTTCTTGAGGCCTGTTGATGCCTCGGCCTCCAGGCAGTATTCCAGGATCTTCTGAGTGGGTTTTCTTTTGCGCTTCTTCTCCAGCACAGGAGCGCTTCCTGGAAAAACAAGTGTCACAGCCAGATTAGCATTAACCATCACAAGTTTTCAACACACCCGTAAATCAAAGTTTTATGTGGCTTTAGAAAATTTTTAAGTCCATGTGTGGAAACACTGACAGCCTGCATTAGACTTTGTTTGCTCCGTCACACATTTGTAGGAGCAGTGGATACTAACCAAATAACATAAGTGATGATAAAAACTGACTATTATCAGCCTGCTACAAAACAGAAAGTGACTGGTTCTCTGTGGAATACTCTCAAGGTTTTTCCTACATTAAAAAGCCATTTGCAGCAGCTATGTGTGGCTCAGGAGGTATGTTAGGTCATCAGTGGTTTATTCCCCTGGTCTGCATGAACCCACATTTCTTCTGACTGTATCTATGTGTGCTCGACAGGAAGTGCTTAAAATACTTGTGTATGTGTAAATATGTGAATAACTAGTGCTTTATTAATAATAACTGATAGTTTACAGTAATGAGATCACTGGCACAAGAATAAAGCTTAATACAATATTTACTCTTCATTTGGTTAAAGCTCCTGTTTAACCAGTCATCTTAAGCTGGTCTCATTTTACAGTGTTACTGACAGTATTTACTTTAAGCACTTAACTTACTGCACGCTGAACTGTAACCTGTTAAAACAAAACACAAACTTCATTCTTACAAATTCTTGGGAATTCCTGTCATGTTCCAGTTCTTGTATCATTTCTGTTTGCCTTTCTTTAAGTGCAGTTGTGCTTACAGGTTTATTACTGCTTATCAGCGGCATGAATGTCGCGGTAATTTTGGGCTTTGAATTTATTTTTAATTTTCTTTAATCCACACAGGGTCAAATATATAAATACGTCTCCACTAATATTTGTTTAAGTCCACAAATTTTCAACATGGTTGAGGGCGGGACTTTCAGAACGCTATTCCAGAAGCCTAATGTTAGCCTTCTTTATCCATTTAAAACCAGTTTTTATGTGTGTTTGGGTTTATTGTCCTGTTGGAACACCCAACTGTGTCCAAGTGTGTTCAAGCGTCTAGCTGTTGATGGTGAAGACGAAGTCCTCCTCCTTCATTATTCCATCCACTTTGTGCAATGTACTACAGGCAGCAAAATCGCCCCAGAGCACAATGATACCGCCACCATGCATGCACCAGTTGGTACTGTGTTCTTATGTGGTTTGACAGCTCCACATTTAATCCTCCATACATGCCTCTTGTCTAGAGGCCAAACAGCTCAATCTTTGTCTTTGACCTTTAAACTGTCCTCCAAAAAGCATTTGGCTTGTTCACCTGGGCAGCTGCAAATTTCAGTTGAGCTTGAAGGCGTTGATTTTGGAGCACGGTCTTCTTTCTTGATCGGCATCCTCTCACTCCGTGTCGATGTAAAATTGGCTTCACTGTGAACAGCGACACTGGTGTTCCACCAGTTGCCAGTTCACAGCAGCCTTGAGCCTTTGATGGTTCCTAGGTTGTTCCTGAACGTCCTAACCAACTTCCTCTCATCTGAGGCTGACAGTTTGACAAGGTCTAGCAGAAGATCCAAAGTGGTGACTTAACCAAATAAGGTGTACTTATGTACAATTGTTTGAACTGATGATGGAATCTGCAGTTGTTTTGAAAGGACTCCAATAGATCTCCACAGCTTCTATAAATCTACAATTATCCTTCTTACAGCTTCACTGAGTTCCTAGGACTTTTCTGTCTGATGTCAAACATTTATTTTTATGCTGGCAAATAGAAACTACCATTTGAAGGCAATCATGACCACTAATGAGAAGTTTAAAAGCCTTGCCCTTATCAAGTGAAAGAACCTTTTAACTTGTAGAACCTTCAGCAGCACTTATTAAAAGAGTTCATGTATAAGTTGACCCTGTGTGAAAGGTATGAGTACTGAAATGGCAGAGGAGCACGTCGATACCCGTGCCTATGGCCACAACGCTGTCTACAACACATCTGCATATTTCTGGTCATGGTTCAGGCTTCTTAGCGCCAATGCAGGAAAATCTTAAAGTTAACCGTATAATATTTCAACCACAGTCTACACAGAGACTTGACCTGAACTTGTGTCCTCAGAAAGAAAAGCACACAAAAACAGTCCTACCATTGTCTTTGACGATGCTTTCTGGTAGCGAAGGTTCTGCTTCAGGAGGAGGGGTTAACGTGTCGATGGAAAGAACAGGTGCATCTTGTGAAGGTGTGTTTTCAGTGCAGGGAATTTGTAGGTCAGAGGGCGTCGTTGCACAGATTTCCTCAGGGGGTGGTGTCTGTATTTCGGGAAGTAAGTTCAAGGATGGCTGGACTTGCATGCTCTTGTCACACTCCGAGGGTTCAGATATGGAGGTAATGGGTTGAGAGGCCTGAGAGAGCAGATTGCATGAGTTGTGTGAAGCAGTATAAAGTTACACTGGCTGGTTAATACTAAACTGTTATGCTCATATAATAATGTGTACTTACAAAAGAGCTTACTTTGTGTGATTTTTACCTTTCCAATCAACTGGAGAGGCTTTCTCGTTTTCTTCCTCACGGAGAAAATCTGGTCGTACTCTTCAGTCCATTCAATCATCCTCTTGCTTGGTTTTCTTATTCGTTTATGTGCTAAGGGGACAAATTTTATTTTATTTTTAAAAAGATTATAGATATACATTTATTTTTGACCTATTTAGCCCTTTGATAGCATCAGTATTTGTTAGTGCTGTCAGCGTTAATGTCGTTAACGGATCACCTCGTGTGTGTGGCTGGACTGCGCTAACACGTTAACGAGCTAACCGCGCTAATGCATTGACACCGTGCAGCCCCACGCACGGGGCGATTCGCGCTAACTCACTAACGGAGATTTGCCGTGTTAATGCGGTTATGGCGTCAACGTCATTTTAACGACATTAACACTGAGAGCACTAGTATTTGTACAACTGGTAGACTAACTATGTTAGTAGTCTACCCATTACATGAGCAGAAACAGACTGCTATATATTTTTTTTAATTCCTCAATGGCAAGTCAGAATTCAGAACTGAACCTAACAGTTTAAAGTACTGTTACTTTTATACCTGCAGTTTAATGTGCACACAGATTTACACCTGTGGTTAAAGGATTTACTATTCAGAAACACAGATTTTTCATTTCATACACATTATTGTATAAACTAGGGTTGGGGAAAAATAAAACAACAGATGCAGAAAAGCATCACGATATTTTGCGTGATGATACTGTACCATTACAGGGACACAAAAGAGGCGTAAGTATTTTCAAATACTTCACTCTTTAGTGAAGTATTTGAAAATCCCCTATGTGTAAATGGAGTTAACAAAAGCTAGGGGGGCAAGGCACTACAGCAGGGAGGGCAGTTGCCCTCCCTTGTCTCCCCCTCTGTAGACTCGCCCCTGCTGGGAATACTACGAACAAGAGGGCTCATCACATGCAGATAATGTTAGCCGACCAAACTTGTGAATTGGCTCAACCTAAAAAAAAAATCAACCAAGACTCAGCTTGACAAAACAACCCCCTAATTCAGTGAAAGCTAATGGCTCAGTTGTGCAAGTAAAAATAGGACAGCATGTATCCATGTATCATAACAAATAACCAAATAAATAAGATTATCATCTCCAGCTGCCTGATAATTGTACTGATTTTTTTTTTATTGAAATTTTTTCATATTCTGTAACTAATTGCAACTAGTGGCGACTAAATGGTTGTCCCAGCGTTAAGGCTGTTGCACACCAATGGCCACTTCTAATCACAAGGCGATTGCACAGGTTGCCCGATGGGAGGCAACTTTTCTGCAAACAGTCACAATCCAATTTGGACTGACTCACCATCTACTTTATAAAAGCAGACACATTGCCAACATGTTGCCATCAGTCTGAAGGAGTCTTTCCCAATCAGCACAACTTGAGGGGACTCAAATGAACTGGATGTATTCTGATTATTGCTGAGAACAAATGTAATAAACAGAAATTCCTACCTATGTAGTGAGTGACAGATGTGTGATTTATCACAGTTAATTGTTGTATCAGAAACCGTCTGCATGTAATTGCCTCACACACTGATATCAGTCTGACTGTCTCATGGCAACATTTATGGCAGGTTTTAGTTACAGTGTTGTTTTACTTGACGTAATCGTATTGTATAAAACTGATATTGGCCACGTTTAGCAATTTGCAGTTGAAAATGGCTGAAGTATTTATTTTTTTAAGGAGGTATTTGCCAGTGTGCTTAATATTTAATCTAAACAAAATGAGGTACTTCTGTAATTGAGTAATCAAAGGGTAACGAGTACACATGGTTACGAAGCTAATCCGATCGACACAACCTTTACAACAACAACCCCCCCAAACAAACAAAAAAAACAGCAAAGACATGACAAACATCATCTATATTTTGGTTATTTGCATTGAGGATTTTAGCGATTAGCCGGTTTATCTGTACTGGCATTTATAACAACAAATAAAACAAAATTCTAAAAAATAAACAAGAGATGGAGAAATGGCCTTTAAACATGGTGTGACTGTCATTAATTGTCATTAATCAAAATTAACACTGATGATGTAGCCTTCAACTGGCTGAAATTATCCTTATGTTTCTGCTACTAAGCCAAGATGGCAACCACTGAGGGAGAGAAGAGTTCAGGGTTTTACTCTTAACCTTTTGACCATTCTGCTTGTTCTAGCAGTTTATGTAAACACACTAATATGAATGCATTTATACACTTGAAAAAGCCGGTGCTAGTGGAGCACTTGAGACACACAAAAACCTCTTTAAAAACCAATTGCTTTTAGCTCTCCCTTGCCTCCCTGGCTTCTATTCAGTTTTTTTCATTATCTTTCTTCTACATTACACCAATCAGCTTAGTCTCTCTGTGGGGGTCTCTACACTAAATTCTCCTTACCTGTCGGATCCTTGTCACCTTCTCCAGTGTTGTGCGTCAAGCTCGCCTTCTTCTTAGTGCAGTCCACAAGCCCATTAGGCTTTTCCAAAGACAGTGCAATGTCACGACCCTTCTGCTCCAAAGGCACCATGATCTGTAGATTCTCCTTTACTCTGCTCCAACTGTCCTCCTCTGTCACCACGACTGCTCCTTCACCACCTCCAGGCTGCTCCCATATGCCCGGCATTTTTGATGAGCAATCTTCTGTTGATGAAGAGTCCTTTGCTGGCATGGACGACATTCCTGACTCAAGTCCTGGGAAACCAGGCCCAGACCTGGCGCGACGACAAGGCACTTTGCGATTGGCTTTCTTTTTCCACCTGGATGAGCTACCCCGTCTGTTGTAGGGCCTCTTGGACATCTGATACGGACCTTCCTCATTATGTGCGACTATGGTTTTATCTGGACTTGAGTTTGAGATGCTATGAACAAAATCTAATTGTTGATCTTGTCCTGCAGGTGTAGCCTCCCCTGGCATCACTAAAGGCTCTTCCTTAACATGTGCACTTGGTGGCCCAATCTCCAGTTCTAAGGGCGCACCGTCTCGCTCTCTAGTGTCATGCAAGTCCTTCAGCATCATAAGGAAGGTGCTAAACTTGTAGTTGGTGTCCGGCTTGAAAGAAACGGGTTTACCATTGCTTACATTTGTCACGGACTGAAAAGAGACCTCTTCAACATTTTTAAAGGCATTTATAAAAGAAAATGGCGAAGACGGTGAATGCGATAACCATGCGTCTGAGGAGCGATCCTCCTTCTTTGCCTTTGCTTTAGAAGTAAGAGGTATAAAGTCCATCGGTGGAGTTGAGGGAATTGAGAGGTCTTCATCTTCACTCTTAACATCTGTGTCATAGTCATTGGAATCAGAAAAAATCAAATGGGGGCTGCTACAACTGGAAAAACTGTCAGGCGCATACTCAACACTGTCATTAGAATGTGATTTTGGAGATTTTTTACTAGTGCAAAAGTCCGATTTGGCCTTGGGACTGCAGCTCAGGTCCTCAGATTTTCTAAAATTATTCAAGGGTTGTTTCTGTTCAGCCTCCTTTTTGACTTTTTCACGCTTTTTTTCCTCAGCCTCTTGCATGGCCTTCAGCGCTCTAGTCATCAGCCGACTGCTGGCCGGGAGGTGGGCAGGCTGCTCTTGCATGACTTTATTCACTTCATCTAGGCCACGCTTTAATTTATAGGCCACTTTCTTGGTTTTCTCAGAGGAAGGACGTCCTGGAAAATAAGCTCTTCTACATGCTAACCTTGCACGCTGGTGAGAAGGTGGAACGGTCGTTCTATGTGATGTGACAGATGTGGTTGCTTGGTCTGGTCTGACCAGTTGTTCAGAAGACTTGCTTGTTACATTAGAGTCGGGTGTCTTTTTACCTTCAAACTGATCTGACTGGTTCGAGGATGAGTAACTCACAGTACTCAGACTTCCATTTGAAACTGGTATCCCCTCTGTTTCTGGGCTACCCAACTCCTCAGTGGAAACATTTGAGGTCATGATATTCTCATGTGATGATTCTGATGAGAAATTAACCATACTTGACTTGCCGCGTGCTTTTAATTTCTTAACTGAGACTTTTATTTTGGAGGCGACTACCTCGTCTTTTGAGGCTCTTCCCTGACCATCCATCCAGTTTGATTGTTTGGATGACAATGTAGTCATGTTAGTATCTGATCTTCTCTCTTTCTTTGTGCTTCCAGGTTGGTCTTTGGAATGAATAGTTGTATTGGAGTTTGAGATCTTCTTATCTTTTATGTCCTTGCGTATTAATTTGACAAAGGGTAGCCTACATTTAGAGACCAGACTCGTTTGAGTTTCTAGCCACCCTAATGGGTCCGTAGTTTTATCTTGTAAACAGGATGCTGAAGCATTTTTGCTCTCTTTTTCCTCCTCAGCAATGTTTTCAGTTGTATAATGTTTTTTAGTAGATGTCGCATCAGAATGTTCAGTTTGACTGACAATCTTTGCACTCTCTGAAAACCTGGATAGATCACTCAAATTATCTTTCACGGTGGCCTCTAAGGACTTCTTAATGTCTGAAAGACTTAACTGGCCACATGTGCCACTGATGGTATCCACTGAACTGGCAACTGACTTTCTACCCTTTGAACAACCACTATCCTCAGAGTCTAGAGACTTCTGCTCACCCACACCACCAGCTGTACCAAAGTGCCCATTAGCAGCAACAGTGTTTTTACACTTTAGATTTCCTGACTGTTCAGGAGGCAGATTTGTTTCAGTGGTCTTCTGCTTGTCCGACAATCCTGACTGCTCGTTGGCGGCGGCACTGACAGAGGAGGAGGCACAAGAAGCTGGTGTCTTTTTACTAATAACAGATGAGCTCTTTTTCTTACAGGGGACCTTACTGAAGAGACTGCGGTCTGGCATTGGACTGGTTGTTTTAGGTCGCCTGTCTTTGCTCGATTTGCTAAACCAAAGACCACTTTGAATCTCAGGCTGCTTCTTTACCTCTTTGACAACCACAACAGACGGCTGAGTTGGAACTAGCTTAGGCTGACGTTCAAGTGCTTTAGGACACAAAATTTTAGGGACTGACTCAAGGTCAGAGTACGGGCACTCCTCACTGTCTCTATCCGATTTGTCAGGACTATTATTCAATGTCTTTTTAGAGTGTTTACTTTTTGTATCCTTTGATGCTTCATTCTGTTTCTTCTTTCCAGAAGATTTCTTTAAAGTGCTTGGCTTTGTTGGAGTTGTAACAGGGGGTGTAATTACTGGGGATGGAATGGATCCATTGGTCATGTGTGACGTCTCAGTATGGGTGGAGACAGATGAAGTGACAGGAAGAAAGTTTTGATGGGTCTTATTCTCTCTTTCCAGTGGGGAAGCATCATGGAAGGCATCAGCTATGGACAAAGACACGGAAGACGCCATTTTGGGTCTCTCAGGAAGAATGGATTCAGCTTCTGCCACACTGGACTTCCAGGATTCCTTAAACCGCTTAGCAATCTAGAGAAAGATAAGCAAAGACTCCTCAATCTTTGCGCATACTTCTGCTTACAGAAATAACCTGTTTGGCCTTAGCAAGTCTTTTATTTCTGGACGTGCAAGCTTTCCTTTGTTATCTACCAGGAAGGTTCTTTTTTTAACTCAAGGCATGCAAGTGTTGTCCTGCTATTAATAAAATGGTATTTACGGTGTATTTGCTGTTCTGCTCCCTTTGTTTCCCCCTCCGCCGTAGTAGGAGGAGCTGTTCAAATTCAAAGCCTCCATGGAAAGTATGAGTTGATTTTTCCTCCACCCAAACCAGCTCCTGGGGCTCCCCAAACGTCCTGACATGGTAGAGCCGACAGGGCCGGTCGCTAGGCTCTGAGACAACAACAAAAATTACTCTCAGTCCAGTCAGATCAGTGCATCACCTGAAGAAAAGGGAACTTGAAAATATAAGAAGACAGCAGTCTTAACAACCCATAACTGATGGAAATACATGATGTCTTTATGTCAGAACTATGAGCATGACATATTGCTAAATGACCACAATGCTATCAACTGAAAAAAAATGGCTCCATATGGAACTTCTTCTTTGTGGGAAAGGAAAGTACCATATATGCTGCAGATTATGGAGGTACTGTAAAATTAAAAGAAAATGTGCAACAGGCGCAGCAGGAGGCCCGCTGTGACTTTAGAATCATAAAAACACTCCAAGAACCATTAAAAAAAATTCAATAATCATGCTTTTTTTCCTTTGTTTTTTTTGTTTTTATTCCCTTAAGACATAGGACACCTACATAGGTTTTTAATTTATATCTTTAATGTTAGGCACATTATGTTTACGTGAAATGAAACGCGCCAAATAAATAAAAAAACTCATTGTAATTTGCTATAAATGAGCAATTTGAAATGTTATTGTTACTGTTTGTGAATAACAATTCTTTGTATACAAAGACTAATGTGCGGCTAACACATAGCCAACATAATCATTTAGGTTCTCAATATATGACAGCTTTTAAAAAAGCTGCATACAATCATAGTTCATCATTGATAAAATGGTGAAAGGTGAAGAAAAACTAGCCAATGATAACATAGTGTAGAAAAGGACTGTCATCCGTCACTTAAGATAACATTTGGCAGCAGGATCCATATGAGCGTCCCAAAAGTGAGAGCATGCACTTGGCACAATGATAGCTTCTTTAATTATTTGTAAACCAATTATTCCAGACACAGAATTACAGTAAGGGACAGTAAGGACATAACAGAATAAGACAATATCCCTAAACCCTCAGGCAGTCATCACTCGATACATAGTCGCATAGCCCTCGAATTCATTCCTGAACTTTATAATGTCAGATATCTTTATTTTACTGTAAGTAAACACAGCAGTTGCTTTTATTCACCAATTATTATTGCCGCTTGAATGCCTCTGATATGGAAATGGGTAGCCTAGTAACACTGAAAACACAATTTATGAAACTGTACAGAACTACACACATACATAATTGTCTTTTCATGTCAGAGAGCATGAATTTGAGAGTAATCTTTTAAGTGTACTTCATGTGAAAAAAACATATTTTGTCCAGAGAAAGCAGGAAGGCATCATCCTGGCATCACATAAGGAGATAATTTTCTGTGTACATCCATCAATTTTCTTCCACTTCACCAAGTCAGGGTCGTGGCTGTAGCTGCAGCCTAACCCGGCTGTCACTAGGAAAGAGTCGGGATATACCCTGGACAGGCTGCCAGTTTGTTATAGGACTAATGGCCAATTTATGCTCACCACATTGGTCACTTTGAACAGTAACGTCAGCATATCTCCAACCCATTTACATCACCACTTGTTACAGTTTACTCCCGAACGATAAGTGTCGCCACTCAGCCAAAATCCCCACATCAGTGCTGGTTTATGAGGAGAAGTCACAACATTTTTCCCCCTTTTCATCTCTATGTAATCTGGGAACGTCTGAGGTCCTGCACTGATATCTGATTCAAGTGGCAGTAATAACAGACATGACAGCAGCGGCGCCAGTTGATGTGACGTCACTTTTGTCGTCATTGTGAGAACGGCGGGCATAAACAGGCCATATAACAGAGAGACAATCATTCACAGTCACATTCACCAGTTAACCTACCGTGTATGACTGGGGAACCTAGCTAAACTTAGTTTAGAAACCATTAAAACATAAACCAGTATAATTGTTCTGTAAAGAACACCACCTGCAGATTTGGGCTTTCACTATTTATTAAGGGTATTATTGTTCAGGCTTTACAGAAGTGGCAAAGTTTTCTCCTGAAGCACATAGTTGCAGTGTAGCCAAATTACCACACCTCATAATTTTCTCCCAAAATCCCCACACTCACTGCAACCTGTACTTTAAGTTGGCAACCCCAGTATAAGAAGTTAAAATAATCAAATATATCTCAAACAGCCTCAACGTCAGGCTGTGTCTGTGCTGTTAATCACCATTAATTGACTCACGGAGTCGTTCTGTAACCACCAGCTGAAGTTAAGAGACCAAACCATTGCACAGAACAATTATAAGCTACTCATTTACCAAGCACCGGCTTGGGTTATCACAGTAAGTCAACAATGTTCCAGGCCCACCTTTCGCTCTGTGATAGACTCCTTGTACGGGGTCAACAATCACCTCGCAGGGCCACCATGGTCTCCGGCTGAACTTTGCCCAAACGACTTCACCCTCAACAAACTTCACAGGTGGCAAAGACTTTTTCTTGAGGCTGCTCTGAGGCTGACAACAGAAAAATGAAGAGAGAAATATAAGTAAAAGAATTATTTTCACTTAACAGAACAGTACAGAAGATATAACAGACAAGAGCAAAGATAAAATATGACCTTGTGTAAGTGTACAAATATTTCACACAAACAGATATGAAAAGGATTTACTATCATTTTATATTTTAACCAAAAGTTTCAGTTTCTGACCAACAACGGCCTCCAAAATCCTTTTCTGTGGTCTAATTTTAACTTGTCATCATGCCCAGTTCAAACCGTGACACAAACCTCAGCATGGAAACACCAAAACCCAGTACCAATTGTAGCTGCTGGATTGTTTGTGTAAATGTAACCAGGCTGAACTTGGAGATACATGAGCAGGCCTGAATTATGACTGGCATGTAGCAGGCCTGACCAGAGGGCTGACATTGGGAGCTGCTATGATTTAACCCTGTGTAAAAATAAAGGGTCATTGCATCTCAAGTCATCAATTTTTTTGAATTTTTTCTGCTTAATCAGCTCTGATTTTTCTTGAAAATGTCACAGTTTGAAATTTAGACATAATTTAGCTTATATAAAACATGTATTTTTTTATAAATAGATATAATTTTTTACAATCTGAGTCCATGTTTGAACATGAATATATAAGAAATTATTAAAGATTAAAGCCTGAAATGTTCACTGCCCTTCTCTTATCACAAAGTTAAATCAGTATCTGCAGTTTGGGACAGGTACACTAAAAAAGCTCTCAGTATAAGCTAGTTGAAATAAAAAGAAAGTAAAATAAAAAAAAAAAATGAATTAAACAAAATGCTATTATCATTCAGCTTTTTATGCTGAATTGAGCAAAGATCACAAGTTGTACCACAAAATTGAAAACATGAGCATATTTCTCATTTTTTAGACCTACTGCCCCGGATGAGTCTAATGATTTAGGTTAAGCCTAAAATATACCGAGAGGCATTCAAAATGCAACAAGCACCAATGCAAATCTTTTTATAAATAAAAATAACCACAACAAAATAATTTGGGGTAATAAAAATTAGATTAGTGCCTCATTTCACGTGAGTATCTTGTAAGGCCAAGACGCCGTGTCCACATTGCATGATCAGTAGTCCGATACAAGCCTAACACTTTAATGCTACGACTGCTACGGGAGACTGCAAGACCTGTAATATAACTATATTAAATTTTACATTTCTGCTTCCATCTACTGATTTTTGTTTTTCTGATACAACTTTTCATACCTTACTCAATTCAAAATGAGTGTTGAATGAAAAAGTTATTTTCTTCATTTCTGTGACCAAGAATTTCACTTTAAAAAGTATTCTACGCATTTTATTTTGGATTATTGTGAAATAAAATGATATAGCATTCAGAAATTGTCACTAGTTGTATTTTGCAATGTTTGCAAAGTTGTTTTTTTTATTAGTCTGTGCTCACATATGAGACTTTATAGGATGTATGGCTATAAAGTCTCATAAAGCTTTATGGGCTCCAGAGAGAGCTGTGTGACCAGAAAAGCTGTTAGCACTGGAGACAAGCTCACTTAAGGTGTCAATCTAAAAGCCTGGGTGTTAGTTCTCAACCTTTTTCTGGCATGACATACTTTAGACTAAGAGAGAAAAACAAAAAACAAAAAAATCACTGAAAATGAAAAAGAATCGAATTTCTTGTCATATTTCCCTCCCCTGGTCATCCCCATCCATCCGGCCGTGGCGCTACACCTCACAGTGTGAGAATCACTGCAGCGGGTGATAGTAGGAACAGCAAATGCAGATTTTACACTATAGATCACAGATTTCTTGGCCAGCAAAAACAAACTACTGGCATTTGAATAAAGCTGACAGGCAGCCTGTCTTTTGCCATCATTCTGCATTCCAACTGTGCCCTGATTTTAAGCTGCATGCAGCATGAGTTTGAACAACAGGGAATAGTGAAAGTAATACTTGGTTACCTGGTGGAGATAACCAACCACACTGTGGTCACTGTGGCTGTTCTTGTTTTATTACTCCCTGCAATATTTCAAAACACATCCATCCATTTTCTGCAAGTTATCTGGGACATCAGTATGAGCTGAGATGTTCAGCCCTCTTTGTGCCCAGCCATCGTCTCCAACCAGGGTGACACAGAGATGTTCCCAGGCCAGCCAAGAGATGTAATCTCTGTGTCCTGGGCCTGCCTTGAGGCTTCCTCCCATTAGGACATGACTGGAACGCCTCACCTAGAAGGTGTCCAGAAGGGATCCTTGTCAGCTGCCCAAACCACTGCTACAGATTGTTTGCTCTTCTCCTAAATGACTGAACTCCCTACCCTATCTTTAAGGTTAAGCCCAGACATTGTTTGGAGGAAACTCATTCCCATCACTTGAATCCGGGATCTCAGCCTTCCGGTCATTACCCAGACCTGATGGGCGTAAATAAGGGTAGGAACGACAACTGACCAGTAAATGAACAGCATTGCTTTCACACTCAGCTCTCTCTTCACCACCGCAGATAGATATGGCATCTCAATTTCAAAATACTCCAATGTTTCTTCTGAAATGCAGAAAGTGACCACTTTAAAAGCTCAACTCATTGACATCATGTGTTTTTTAAACGTTAAATGCTTTTAATTTGAAGCTGAAGGATTTGGCTTGGCTTAAATTAGCATGAACTCAATATGGCATTTTTTGTTTATTTGTTTTTGTTGACACCTAGTTCACATCGCTGCAAATATATAAAATATGGGAATAGCTTCAGAGGCTCAATAACCACTGCTACTTAAATGAAAACCCCTAAGATTGTCACTTTACTAAAAGGTTAAGATACCATAACTACAACTAGCCAAATATTTTATTAGTTAAATAACCATCCAACATGTCTGACAGTTTCACAGGGGTAAAGCCAGGACATGAGAGCTAAGCCTACTGATAACAGCTAGCCCAGCTCTGTCCAAAGTAGCCTTTTAATCCTTTTACCAGCACTTCTAAAGGTAACAACACATGATGTATTATATAATTTATTTAATTCAAATACCTCCTTTGAGTTGAGGAAAACTCTTTAAACTACAGGAAACTAAACTGAATTTTTCACGAACACGGCTTTCCTGTGAGGCTGCCATCAATGTCCCATCATGTCTACAAACAAAAAGCTTTTATGGGTTTTTAAGACATTCTGATAGGTCACTGTAGGAATTAAATAACATTTTATTTATAAAGCACCAAATGACAACAACAGCTGTTTTCGTGGTGCTTTATACTCTAAAGGTAAAGATGCTAGAATAACAGAGAGAAAACACCCTATCAGCAGGCACTTGGCGACAGTGGGAAGAAAAAAAACTCCCTTATAGCAGGAAGGAACCTCCTTGAATGACGCCTGTATTTCATTTAGATGCTTCAGTTTCAGGGTCCAGATGCTGGTTGATGGTCAAACGGTGCCTTCAAATGGATTTTTTGGTCATGCTTTTGAACTTGTGCATGTGAAAGGATGGAATAGACTTTGTTTGTATCCTACTTTAAATATACCGTACTGAGTGAAAACATCCGCTGTGTTGTATTTATATCGATTGTTATGTGAGCCTATCGGTGTCCTAAAGAAGGCAGCCCACAGAGGCTTTCCATCATAAAAACATGTAAAACAGTGCAAACAGTAAAGTTAATATTAATATGAATATGAAATTTGACATTTTGTCATAGATTTTAGGATAACTGGTACCTACAGTCAATCGTGTGCTTTATAGGATGGTTATAATGGTACCGGGGATTTAGTGGGTTAACTGTGGACTATTTATTCAGTGTTTGTTTAGCACTTTGGAAATATGCATCGTAGAAGTATGTAAAATTCACACTGATACTGATGAGTACAACTGGACTACTGTGATGGTAAAGGCAACTTCTTAGAAAGGTTCTGCAGTTTTAAGGAGTATTTTAAAATCGGATTTGTAAAAGAACTGTCACTTTTTACTATAAATCGCAACAAAAACTAAATAAGAGCTTTTGAGTAATTTGCCTCCATAGCCTTTGTTGTGTGTCCTCTGCTACAGCTCAAACTGCAGGCCCTGTAGCTAAGCATGCCGTCAGTAAGCCATCGGCACCGCTGGCATCATATTTCACCCTCCACGCCCTCCCTTCAGTTCTGCCCTCAGCTTGAACACCTATGGCGGAGGTGAAAATTATCCTTTGCTGCTTTTTAAAAACAGACAGCTGCGGTTTGTTAAAGGCAGGGCAACAGCCGTGGAGCTGTGCGTTTGTCTGCATCAGGCCAGCATTTAAAATAACCAGTGATTTGTTATGACAGGTTACAAGCAGTGAGCCACTGCATGTCACGGTCAAGGTTTGTGTGTGGAAAAAGTTTTGTAATCCAGCTCCGGAGAAAGTATTTCCCAGCCAGGTGAATGCCAGCAATCCTTTGGCTAGACCCAAAAGCCGTTGCTACTTCTAAAAACCTCTGAACTGCTGCTGTTTCATGACGAGATAACTTAGAAGGGGAAAAACTTGCCATTGAATGCCTTGAGGGGCTATCCTCAAATAGCAGTAACTCGGTGTCGCTGTCCCACTCGTCCTCTGAGCCATCCCAGTATCTCCTGCGCTGACCGGAGGACTGGGAGCGGGTGACGACTTTGGCTGTCGTCAGAGAAGAGTCTTTGGAGTGCAAGTTTACGTCTCCGGAGGCGGACTGAAGTACATTCCCCACTTTCTCCCGTTTCTCCTGAATGCCACTGAGAGGTGGCACGGTCCTCCGCTCCATGTCATTGTCGTCATCCTCAAACAAAGAGGATTCAAAGTGGAGTAAGTTGTTCGCAAAGGGACTGTTACTATCGAGGGAGAAGGCCGGACTGGGTGGGCCTGAGAAACAGTTTTCTGTCTTTTTCTCCGAAGTGACAGAATCAGTATAATTAGGCGCCGGTGTGTCTCTACTTCCCGTCTGGACCTCAGGTTGTTTCTTTTTGGAAGCAATGTTAACAACGGTTGCCTCTCGGCTTGTAACCTGGGTTCCAGAGTGATCCCTGCCAGTGCAATCAGCCCAGGAGTCCCTCTCCATATTCTCCCTATTCTTCTTATGTGTCCCCCACTCCCATCCCCTCTCTGGCTCCCGCAGCGGCAAGACCAGGTCAGGCTGGCTCACCATGGTGGTGAGATGCTGGAGCCTCCTGAGAGGACTGTACGAAGACGAGGAGGAGGATGAGGAGGAGTGGTCCCTTTGCGTCGTGAACCCATAGATAGAGGAAGCATGTTTGAGTGAGGAGGTGCCTCCTGACATGGTTAGCCCAAGCCTGTGATCCTGGCGTCTGGAGGGGCAGGAGAGGACGGTGAGGTCACACCCAGGGGTCAAAGGGCAGCTGGTCTGATGACTCTCCCTTCCTGGGCCTGTGTAAGGCCCACTCATGCTGGCATGACTCCTCCCTGAAACATGAAGACAAAATAATCAATGAAGGGCCTTCTTTCATTAAATGGAAAACCAAAACATAAAGACTTTGGGAGATGCCTTGTACATTAAAATCCATTCTGATTCTTCAAGGCTGTTATTTTCTTTGATTTATTTGTGACATTTTTTAAAATTTTGTTTCGGCACATCTTTCAGTCACTTAAACGTCTTAAGAGCTTATCTGAAGTTATCCCAAGCAGTAATGAGTAATGAGATATTTGAAAAAAAAAAGTGGCAGAGGAAGGGCAGAGCTCACAGAGGCGAGATCCGCAAAAGACAACACAGCCTGCCTTCCCGTGGTGTCAAAATTTGGAGAAAAAAAAAACGTAAACAGACTCACTGACGACGGGAAGGTCGAAATAATAACGTGTCATTGTAAGAGGGGATTCTGCGCAAACACCGCCGTCGAGCTGCAAAATCCTTTTAGGAATGTTATCGCGATATGATGAAAATGACATCAAGCGCGATAAGGTCAGCCTGTAAACTCGCACGCATGGCTACAGTATCAATAAACCCGGTGACATTATCACATCCCGTCGTGTTGGGGGGAAAAAATAATTAATAAAAAAGAAAATCAAGCCCGCGTTCACGCGCCGGCGCTGAAAACGCGAATTAAAATGGACCCGTTCGTGCGCGTGCCCAAAAGGCGTGTGCGCGTTTGCATCTACATATATCTGTGTGTTTTTGTATGTCTGTGTGCAGCTGCATGAGTGTGTGTGTGTGTGTCGTGTCGTTCGCTGCTCTCCAGTGGCTCAGTGAATGCACGAGAGACAAGACACATACATACATAACATGCGAAGACCACGACACACACAACAAGTTCACGAACACACACTCACACACACTTCCACGGGCTTCCCTCCGACAGATGCAGGCTATGTGCATCAAACAGCAAAATCACGCAGAAAACGCCACATGACACGGGATGTGTCGCGAGAATCTTACCATTCCACTGTCGGCCAGCGCAAAAATGACCCCCGCCCCGCTCATTTTGGCGTTTAAATGTGTCAATTTCCAATTTTTTGAAAGCGGATGAGGAGAGTCCCAGCGGCAATACTACTAGGCCTGGATCCTGTGAAACGTACTCACTCTCTACCCCCCCTCCACAGCCTCCCTCCACCTCCTCCCTCCTCCTCCTCTCAACATGCGCTAAAAAGCCTGGTCCAGCGGCCCCCGGAATAGAAATTCAGGCGTGTTGTGCTCCTCCAGCGACACTCCCCCTTTGCTTTGTTATAACTACAACTTTATAATCCCCCCTCACCTCCTCAGTCTATGGATGTTTGCTCTGTTGCATGGTTATTTCCTGCCCGCAGACTCTGCCTTGCCCCTTGAAAGTCAGTATCTCTACTGTGCGCACTGCCAGTCGTCACCACTGCCTCCCTCCCCAGCCGGTCCAAAGCATGGAGCACAGAAGGGGGCCGTAAATTTCTCCTTAATAAAAAGGATATATAAAAAGACACAAAGAGAGGAGAAAAATCTGAGCTGTCAGCCATCAAAAAACCCCATAACAAAACAAAACAAAAAAATGCACCGGACGACCACGCGACACCTTCAGAAAAAATCGCCCCGCCCCTCTTCTTAATTACAAGCATCAATTATTAACCCAAAGCGGGCTGCCTTCATCAATGACATGCCATATGCCAAACTTGTGCCAACAACTGACATCTTCTTCATCACCACCACCACCACAACCCCCGCATGTGAGGGCAAGCTCACATGCTCCTGGAGATAAGACGAGTAGTAATAAAAATAAATAAATGTACAAAAATGTCCACCACCACGTCTGAGAGGCTGTGAAATGGTGCAGCAGTCTACCCGGAAAAACAGAAGGGTTTCCTTTCCTGAGACGAGTTGCTGTGTAGTCTCTCTGGCTGCACACCCGGTCCCTTCAAAATGGAGTCCTCCAGCCTGAGAGGAGGGAAAAAAAAACAGGCCACAAAGTGTTAATATATGTTCGATATAAAGTTCACCCAGTCACGGAGAAACTGAACCACAAAGCGCACCTCTGCCGTGCTCTGATGGGGTTTCTGCAGGCTGCTTTGGGTCTTGTCACGGCAGTAACATTTTCTGTAACATGTTGTGCCTCCCAAAGTCACTGTCTTATGAGCGTTTCTGCCACGACAGGAGGGGGACTGAGGCTCTCTTATCCTCTGGTGTGTGTGTGTGTGTGTGTGCCAAACGTACGTCTTGACAGCAAAAACCACAACATTTAATGGCACTTTAACCGTCGACCGTGCTGCTTTGCTTCCAGTTTTTCTTTTTGTGTGCACGTCTGAAGGGAAGGCTTTTCTTCTCTGTCACACGGAGGGGTTGAGAGCTGAAAACAACTGCAGCTCACTCGGCCGGGGAGACATACGAGATTTCTGCCGTGGTGTGTTTGTTTTTTATGGCTGAGGAAATCTCCAGATTTGAAGATTTGTGGGGAGGATATGTGACTGGGGACACGGAGGATGGTCGGGGGATTGTTTCAGGTGTAAACGAAAAAATACCCCCCCCAACCACAAAGACACACACACACATACACACACCTCTCCACAGTCACCGGGTGGCGATGTGAGAAACGGCATTTACAACCGACATGCCGCAAAAAAGCACTCGCAACCCCTCCTCTGTCAAAAAAACATTGGGTGGGTCAACTATTGATGTTAAATAAATACACCCTTTAGTCCGATAAGATCATTTCTGAGCCAGCAGAACAAAGAAGAGTCAGATTAATGTACGCTTTCTGCCGTCACACACACTTGGTGTGAGCTCCTCTTTCCGTTTGAGAGGGAGGGGGAAACCCGGACGATTTAGGATGCGTTTTGCTTTTCTGCCTCGATCTTGGCAGGAGTGGTCTGCTGAGAAAGAAAAACAGACTTGTAGAGACAGACAGGAGAAAGGCGAGGGGAGAGACGGGCAAAAAGGACAGGGCCTGCTAAGGGGTTTGCGCAGCGCAGAATAGCGCCGCGGATCGGCACGGTCGCGCAACTCCCGGCGAGCCGCTGTTGGCGTCACTCAACTCGGTTTCACGGTCAGTCTCCGCTTCCCGGACTTTCCACCGCTGCATCATTGCAGGTTCAGGTGCTTTATGAGTCAGAGCTTCCGTTTGCAAATGATTTAAAGTGTGAAAAAGTCGTCAATACTCATTTAACACACCCATGAACTCAGTAGATGCAAGACATGGAAAAACGATTCAGTGATTCAAAAAGACTGGAATTAATATACACACAGTTACAGTTCATTGAAATTGAATCATCAGAAGGATTTTGTGCTTCTGTTATTTTGTCCATCTTAAATGAGAAAAACTATTTCATTAGTCTCAGTCCTGCATTTAAAATGTTCTGTGATTATTTTTGACAAGTTATATTAGTGCTAAATGTTGCTAACCTGTAGCCAATTTCACAACTGTAAAGCACTACATAATATTTTACGATTACGATGTCACAATACAGTATGGTTTGGTCTGTTTGTGCTGTATATACTATGATGAATTAGAGGAATTAGCACATTTTTGTGGATTCCACGCACTGCTGAGATCCTCCTCTACTGTCGTTTTAGTCTGTTGTTAAGTGGTTGCTGGGCAACTCGATGGCATTACGAAGTAACAATGCGTACGTCAGCTTTTGTGGATATAGATTAGATGTCTCTCTCGTGAAATTAAAATGCTACTCTGCTTTTATAAGATATTGTGGGTACATAAACTCATACACGATTGGTAGTTGGTTGCTAGGCAATGCAATAACGCTACAATATGTGATATGGTAGATGAGAACCTTTAGTAGATGTACTTCGATGTATCTGTGTGCCAAGTTTGTTTGCTTAACTCATGATCATGTAGGAGGAGTTGAACACTATTAGCAGACAGAGATGTCATGTATTATATATGATAGTGAGATTATCAAACAAAACATAAACTAAACTACAAATTAGACAAATTTTAAACAGCAACTTACAAGTAAGATATACTTCTTGTTTTTATCCCAAAGGGGAATTCCTATGGCAGCTATGACACCACTGTGGTGTCCGTAGCTGTCATTTAATCATTATTTTGATTTGCTTATATGAAGAGGGAGTAAAATATTTGTTTGTTTGGCTGATTTTACACGCCTCTGTCATTATATCCTCACACTACCTTCCTTGAGGGTATTCCAGAGAGTTAGTGAGAGATGAGAACCAATTTAATACAAAAGCCTGTTATCAAACAGTTACTAGATGACACAGTTACACAGAAATATTTTCTGTGTGCTCTGTGTTATGTTGATAGAAAAATCTATCAACATAGCAATATGTGAATGACATGAAAACAGAGTCCTTCCAGGTTTTTGGAGTTAATCCTGGAGAAGCAAATGACAAACACAGTGATCGACAGGTGCATATTATCCTCTAATGGATATTACTAGGAGAATAGCCTGATAAATAAAGTTCTAAAAGGTTCACATGTTCTCTAGGAGGGGATTCATATTACATAAAGGTAGAACAAATTATATGGAACTATTATCATTCGGGGATTGCCCGTTCTGCTGCCATGGAGAAAAAAAAGTAGAAAAATAAGTAAATAAAATAAATGAATTAAGAATGGTCAACAGTTAGATAAGTAGGTTACAAAGGTACAAGTACCACTGAGATCAAGTAAAGCCAGCTCTTGTGGGGGTAATGAATACGATCCACTTGTTCCAAATTTGGAACAATTTGATTTCTTAACTGATATGTCAGTTTTTCCATTCTAAATATCTCTAAAGTGATCCCAAACCAGTCATCCAGGGTAGGCTGAACTGGGCTTAACATCTTCTTGTAAATGTTTTCTTACTTGCCACCAAGAGTAATTGCACCAACTTAATCTCACTCCTACGTTCCAGAAAAGGCACCAGACTCATGTACCTTAAAATCTAGAGGTATTTGAGCATTAAAGACTGCGCTTAAGGAGGCCTGGACACCCATCCAGAAATCTTTTAACCTGGGACGGTCCCAAAAGACATGGAAATGATTAGCAACAGTCAAGCCACATTGTCTCCAGCATGGCATATGAGCGCCTTTATATCTCTCTTGATATGGTGTCTTGAAGTATCTAATAATATTCTTCCAGCCGTGTTCTCTCCAGCTCATGGAGCAGGATGTACATGGAAAAATTATATAATCATTTAAAGTCAATTGATGTAAACTCTCTGGCTACCTCATTTGGTGCACCAGTTTGAATGTGAATATCTAATCAGCCATTAATATGGCAGAAGGTCAGAACATTTAAAAATGTAGACATAGTCAGGATGACCTCCTGACATTCGAATAGAGCTAAAAAAAAAAAATAAAGACAAAAGGTGATTTGACTGATTTTGAATGTCACATGGTTGTTGGTGCTAAATGGAATGGTCTACTGGGATTTTCCCACACAATCATCTGTAGGACTTACAGAGAACGGATCAGCAGTTGTCTGGATGAAAATGCTTTCTTGATGCCAGAGTTCAGATGAGAATGGTCAGACTCCCTTAAGCTGAAGGCAAAGAAGACAACAGTAACCCAAATAACCCCTTGTTACAAACACAGGTTTGCAGAAGAGCGTCTCTGAACACAACACAATCGAACCTTGAAGCAGACAGGGTGCAGCTGCAAAAGGCCACACTGGATGCCTCTGCTGTCAGCTAAAAACAGGAAACCGAGGCTACAATTCAAACAGACTCATCAATGATGATGCAAACATTTTCTTGCGTCGTTTTATGTTTTTAAGTACCAGCTGAGCATCATTTAAACACCACAACCTACAACCTACTAGAGCACCTTTCAGATGTGGTGGAGCAGGAGATCCAAGTTATGGATGTGCAGCCAACAAATCTGCAACAACTGTGTGATGCTGGACCAAAATCTCTTATGAATATTAAAACTTGTTGAATCTATGCCATTAGAAATTAGGACAACTCTGAAGGGAAAGGAAGGTCTTACGGCATACTAGCAATGTGTGTCTAATATAGTAGTCAGTGAGAATAAGTCCAACATTTACTGGTCTCCACCACCTTCTTAATAAAAACTAAATGCTAGTTTCAGACTTTGTGTGTCTGCTGGTTGGTGCTTGGTGAGTTATCAAAAGTACAGCTTTAGTAGTTCATTCTCTGAAAACAAACCACAAAAACTAGTGCTAGATATGAGTGCAATGAGCGGGAACTATAAAAACGGTATACACGTAATTAAGATACACTGTTAAGAATCAAACCGATGGGTCTGCACATTTGTCAACCCTATGAGTTCTTATCTGTGCCATGATATGGTTTCCCTTTGAACTTCTCTTCTTGTTTTTTTCATTTGATTGACTGTTAGACTTTCCCTTTGCTTTTTTCCCCTATTAAGCGTATCATCTCTTATGTAAAGGATTTGCAGTTCATCATGCATCAACCAGAGTGGGTGCTTCTCCTGCAGAGCACCACGAGGTTTTCGAGTTTCACTATACATGCAGATTAATAGTGATGAGCAATTTAGTGTGATACAGATATTTATTTTCCCTGCCTTCACATGACTCAGCTGAAAGACTCTGTGGTTTCTGTTCTGCTAATAAAAGAGTTCACACAGTCATCGCAGTTTTTTCCAAACACGTCAGCTGACCCGAATGAGCTTCTTTAGGTTTAATGGGTTTCACCTGTTTTTAACTTCTTTCAGTATTGGTCTTGAATTCTGAAGCTCAAGGAACAGAACTTAAACAACTTATACAAGCTGGATAGATTTGTATGGGGAGTGATGCTCATAATTGACCTTTTCTTTTTTTTATTTAATACGTATAAAATAACAGATATTCTTGTCCACGCTGATAGCATCTGAAACTCCAACCTTTACTTTTTGTTTTGATACTTTTGTACTTGTGCCAGTATTGGCTGATTAAACTTAGCCAGGCTTGCTTTTTACCTTGCTGGCAGTCGTTGGCAGATACAGACATCTAACTTTTCACAAGGAAAAGTTAGATGTCTGTATCAGGAGCATTTTGTCTGCCTATCTCCACTCTCTTCATTCGGTTTGGTGGATTTTTTTCTGCTCTCAACTTGGATCTGCAATCGAAGTGTCAGGATATGAGGCTCATGAAGTAATTGTTGATAAATTGTGTGTTTACAATAAAACAAATGCCCTTCCTTTCCTTTTTTCCTGCAGGGCTGAGCACAGGACTTTGTTCTTCCTGCACAGCAGAGGGAGGGATCTCTGTATTTCCCCCTCTTCCTCCCTCCATTTTTTTTTTTGCTGACATTACTGCCTGCATACTCTGACAGCTGACGGGGTGGGCTGCAAAAGGAGGCTGTCCTCTGCCAATGTTGGGCCTCTGGGAAGATTGAAAATAAGTTTTTTAATGCATACTTTAGTATCAAAGTCTGGGACGAAATTACTAAATACATACAATGTGGTGCAGAAGCATTTAGTCCCTCCCTCTTATTATTATAAGACAACATATTATTATTTTTGCATATTTGTTACATGTTTCAGATCCTCAACCAAACTTTAATAATAGATGGCCCACTCTTTTTTTGCAGAATTATTTTAATTCAGCAGCGCTGGAGGGTTTTCGAGCCTGATTAAGGTCATACCCAAGCATTGCAATCTGATTTAAGTCCAGACTTTGACCAGGCCACTCCACTTGAAAACCTTCATTTTGTTTTTGTTTTTTTCTTTCAGTCATTCAGAGGTGGACTTAGTGGTGTGTTTTGGATCACTGTCCTGCTACATAACTCAAGTCAGCTTGAGCTTCAGAGCACAGTAATGGCCGGACATTCTCCTGGAGGATTTTCTGGTAGATCTGGTTGATCAATAACCGCAAGTTGTCCAGTTCTTGAATCAGCAAAGGAGCCCCAGGCGATCAAACTACCACCACCATGATTCACTGTTGTTATGATCGTTTTATGAAAGGTCGTGCTAGTTGTACACCAGATGTAATGGGACTTAACCCTTACTAAAAGTTCAGCTTTTATCTCATCAGTCCGCAGAAAATTTTCCCAAAAGTCTTGAGGAACATCAAGATCTTTTTGGCAAATGTGAGATGAGCCTTTGTGTTCTTTTTGATAAGCAGTGGTTTCCTCCTTGAACTCTCCCATCGATGCCATCTCATCCTTGAATCATCAACTCTGACCTTAACTGAGGAAAGCAAGGCCTGCAGTACTTTAGATGTTGCTCTGGGGTCTTTTGTGACCTCCTGAATGAAACATTGGAGTAATTTTGGTAGGCTGGACACTTCTGGGAAGATTCAGCACTGTTCCAGGTTTTCTCCATTTGTAGATAATGGCTCTCACTGCGGTTCATTGGAATCCCGAAATCTTAGAACTGGCTTCGTAACCCTTCCCAGACTGATAGATGTCAGTGACTTTATTTCTCGACTGGTCTTAAGTTGTTGTTGTGTCCCTCTTTGAACTCTTGTAGCGATCTTTACTTTATCAGACAGGCTCTATTTAATTTTAAGTTATCAGGTCTGGCAGTAATCAGACTGATCAAATCCCCCTTTACATGCATCAGACTGAAAAAGACTCTTTATAAAAATTTTCACAGATTGCATATCACTCCTGTTATTTTGCACAAGATAAATTCCTCTATTTTTTTTTTAGTGCTTTTTGATTAGGGAACATATTTTCACTGCTTCTGGGAGTGGAAATTAATTTCCAGGTTCTGGACATTTATCTCCAGGGAACCTAGTGGAATATTTATAAGCTCCTTCTAATCTCCAGAAAGTTTATCTACATAGTTGGATCAAAGTTTCTCCAACTAGCGTTACTCTTTGATACTGGAAATTCAACACCCTGTCACATGATAGATTAGATGCTAGTATAAAAGAAAATGATGAGAGGATCTGGTCAGTCTTTTCAGAATATCTCCCTTCAGATTTGGAAAACTTGCTCCTAAAAGGGAATAATTTTGCTGAATGGAAGTTCTCAGTAATAACACACAACTTGATGGCTGCTGACCTGCTTACCAGGGTACTGCTTACCTTGAAAAGAAAGACATGTAGTAGATTGGGATGTATGGGGCAGCTAACATACCCCTTTATTTTTTTTATTGGAATTTTTAATTACATGTGGACTTAAAAGTAACTTTTCATTTTCAATAAATATGAATCAATAATTTTGTGCTCCAAACATCAGATTGTATTTGATGATATTTGTTGAGCTGTTTGAAATTTTTGAAATTACCTGCCAATTATGAATGTTATTCCATTTACACTGACTCATGGTTTGACATGCTAGCCAGAGCCCTCAGATGCTGAAGTCTGGCAACAACTTTATTGACATCAGCAGCATGAACACATCATGGTGATATCGAAAAAAAAGGATACATTGAGGTTGTAAGAACCTGTGGGATGACATTATTTTATTATTTTCTAAAACTTTTTTTATATAAAAGTTTTATATATAAAACTTTTTAACAGATTTGATTACTCATTAACTGATGGTGCTGGAAAACTGTTCCAGTCCACTTTAACCCCTGGCTTTATCCATAGTCGGTGCATAAGAGATGGAAGGTGAAGGAAAACCATGAATTCTTCTTAATAGCCAGTAGGGGGTGACTTATTTAGATGCAAGTTAGATTGTATAGAAGTTTATGGGAAAACATCCTTTTGCTAACTTAATTTATGACTTTTCTTGATGAGTTTATGGCCTCATTCTTGAGTTTCAAGTCTCATTAAATGGTACTGGATGATGATTTTTTAGATTACTGTCAAGATTAGAGTAAAAAAGGATACATTGTTAGAGTAAGCTTGTCCTGTGAGAAGTTACAACAGGCAGCAGTGTTCTTGGTGTTTCAGTCAGACCTAGTGGCAGAGAGCCAGTTAGAAACACTGGAGCATCTCCCTGTGGCCTGCTTTGAACAGTCAAATTAAACAGTGATATCGCAGGTCAACAGCAGTGAGTTCTCAGAGTCCATGCACCAAACATCCATCAAGCATGGACTCTGAGCATAGTCTCACCACTGCATAGTCTCGCTACGAGGCATTCTAAAGAGACACAAAGACGTGTGTATGCAGCCGTTATCTCGCAGGAAGTCATGCAATGTCTTCCTGCTTTTCTACCCGTAACGTCTAGTGACCTGGACAATCAGGACAAAGGCTGTTACCACAGAGGCAGTTAAAGGATGAAAAATAAGTCACAGCCTGGCACCGTTACAGTTGAGTTTACCATCTGTAAGTAAGATTTTGGCAAAAAGTGACAAAAGACATAATAAACAAAGATACATTTTAGTTGCCTACTGTGGTTGTGTCCATCTCATACGTACTCTATGGCTGGAGCAGAGAAACAGAAGCTCGGTATAGACCTGAGCAAACTGCAGTGTTAGCCTGTAGCTGAAATGAGTTGGATTTGGCCCCGAGAACCTACCAAGCATAGAAGTGAAAAATGTCAGCTTCCCAATAAAGGTCATAAACATTAACATATGCCCATCACTTCTTTTAGACAAAAACAACAGAATAAAAGTGGATGCTGTGATCTCGACAAGTACATTCATTAACCTGGAACAACATCTTTCTACAGACTCATACAACACAAATGTCATCCATGTCCATGTCGATCAAATCTGTCACTAAAAGGTTTTTATACAAAATATTACAAAAATCAAAGACAGAAATCTCACAATCTTACTGACTGCTTCAACTTAAAAGTATAGGAGTGTATTCAATACTGAATATGTGCGTGTGTGTGTGTGTGTGTGTGTATGTGTGTGCACGCACATGCACCTTTGTGCTTGCTATAAGAATTATTCATATTTTCCTAACAAGCATCACATTATCATATCATACATGTTTTTAATTATCACCTCAGAACACATTTCTTTATAATCATTAAAACAAACCAAACAAAAAGTGTAAAGACTTCAGAAATCCACCAGGGGGCAGCAAAACAGCGCCCAGTGTTGACGGATCCAACACTCAGAGCTCACACAGTTTCACCAACGCAGAAAAGAGGTCTTAAGTGACTAAAGCGACTAAACAGTGTCAGATCCCAGATGAGATCATGACTATATGAGCAACTTTTACCTGTGCACAAAGTAAGGCCAAACCAACCAACCCAATCTCTGTTTAATGTTTGCTATATCTCCTTAGGTTTTGAACTATACAAATATGTTTTAACTGTTCCTGCCCGCTTTATATCAGTTACACACAAACCTTTATGCAAAATGTAATACTTAACACACAAAATTTAGTTGCTTTAAAATTACGTTTGTGCATTTAATTAACTGCGTGTTTCACAGTTAGCCCACAAAAGTATATTGTTAATTAATACCATTTATTCTGCCTGTGTTCAATCGCCACCGGAACCTTTTCGTTATGGATACTTTTTATTCAAATAATTCCTTCAGTAGTTGTTACAAAGTTGTTACTGGCATACAGAGCACACAAGGGTACAGACATAAACAAGCAAGTCAGGAAAATCAGACTATGTATCAATCTGTAATAATATTTTATCATTAAAAAAGCAATTTTTATGACAGGATTCAGATGCCCCCCTTTATAAAGGAGAGAAATAAATTACAAATTACATAACATTAGATTCCTGTAACACACACACACACACACACACGCGCGCACGCACACACACACACACACACACACACACACACACAACACACACACACACACACACACACACACACACACACACACACACACACACACACACACACAGAGCAAAGCCTCTTGATTTCAAATATGAGATTTTAGTGAACTGACTGAGCGAGAGAGAGATCCGGAGGCCCACGACTGTCTCCCTCCCGGAGCTGTGTGTGTGTGTGTTTCTTCCTGTTGTTTCAGATTCCACTTCACTCCCCCACTGCTGCCAATCCATGACCTCTGACCCCAGCTGAACCCAGCTGTCAGCTGTCCTGGCCTGCATGGGACTATCTATCTCATGGATCTAATAAGAAGGTTAGATGTGGCTCCACCACTCGGCCTGGCTGCTAATTTGTCCCAGGGGTCAAGGAAAACGGCTGTGGGCAGGTCACTGACAGAAAGCAGATCTCTGTTTCTTTTAGACAAGTGCTCACAGAAACATACGATCCTCTTGCCACATTAACGCGCAGCAGAGTGTAATAAAAGGTTACACCAATCAGCACCTGCTTAAGATCACTTAGGCGTCCTTAGTCCAGCCATAGCAGCTCTGAAGGTGTAATGCGGGGCTGTACCATCCTTTAATGGACCCTCCACAGCACAGATGTCTGTGATAGGATGTGTTTTCTTGCTAAAAGAGGCCACCTGTTTCAATGTAAGGGTGTATGTGACCTACACCAACACAAGGTGGGAACATGAAAAAAATCTCCTGTTCAAGACTTAAAAAAAAATCATATTATGGAGCACTGATATCAAAATAATACCATAATCCAAAGTTTCCCATAGTGCATCCTGCTGCCATCACCTAACATCAGACATGAGCTTTAATCATGAGACCAGGCCACCTTCATCTGTCACATGCTCACTGGTCATTCATTTAGTGGCAGGATATGTCGTGGTTCCACAGTGTTGTGGGTATCACGTCTGCTTTATATGTGACAATTATTTACTGTCTGATTATATGTTAAGACACATATGTTTCATGAAGTTTCCAAACCCACTCGTCTAAAGTGCAAGTTGGTGCTAAAGCCCAGCACTGTGTCTACACAAAGGCGTGAGGTTTTCCTTGTGCAGGCAGATGTTCCCGCAGTCTTCTAAAGACCTGAAAACATTCTGCAATCGCAGTCATTTCCCCCTAGTGGCTGTTAAAGAGAAGGCAGACTTACAAACTAGGTCACTGTTTCAGTTAAAGGTATACTGTTTTCTCCTCTGGTGGTTTTATATTTTCACGTCTGCTTCCTTGCTTCCAGACTAACTAGCCTGACGTGTATGACTGGCTTTGTGTGAACTGTATAGTTGAAAATAAGATAACCTCCACCATAGACAGTATAAAAGATAAAGCTATGAGGATGCTGCACACTGTTGGTAAAGTCCGATTTTGAAGCCTTGAATGCAGTAGTATGGCAGTGGTATGTAACGCAGTATGACCTGCTCAGCATGTGTGGTTCCATAGTGTAGTGGTCATCACGTCTGCTTTACACGCAGAAGGTCCTGGGTTCAATCCCCAGTGGAACCAGTGTTTTAGACAATACCAAATGGTGTATCTTTGACCTAGTACCAATGACAATCTATTCCCTGTACATGTTCTCCAGTCCAAAATATTGGTTTGTTCTAAACATTAAAAACACAAGCTTTGTGTCCAAAACTACACACAAATCGACGCCCATCTATTTAGACTTTAGGACTCTATTTAGGCATCCAGTCTTTGTTTACTTCATTGGTGGATATGTATATTGGATGGAAAGGATTGTTCCTCGAGGATGTGTAATGTGCTTACACATTAATTAAAAAACAAGGACCTCAAGTGTTATTCAGTACGACCAAACCACCTTTAAATTATGTGTATTGAGTCATGTACAGATTTTTAAAGCCATTCATTCAGTGATTTGTCAGCTGTAGTGGTTCCATAGTGTTGTGGTCGTCACGTCTGATTTACATGTAGGAGGTCCTGGGTTCAATCTCCAGTGGAACCATGCTGTTTCAGATGTCTGCCACATAATAAGTACATCCATAAAGTTTAAAGTGGGAGTTTGCCCAACCAGTCTACATGTGTTTTGTGGACTTAGAGAAGGCATTTGACCGTGTCCCTTGGGGTGTCCTGTGGGAGGTGCTACGGGAGTATGGGGTGTCTGGCCCATTGCTACAGGCCATTCGATCCCTATACAACCGTTGCAAGAGCTTGGTTCGCATTGCCGGCAATAAGTCGGACTCGTTCCCGGTGGGTGATGGGCTCCGCCAGGGCTGCCCTTTGTAATCCGATTCTGTTTATAATTTTTATGGACAGGATTTCCAGGCGCAGCCAAGTGGCGGAGGGCTTTCACTTAGGTGGCCTCAGAATCTCATCTCTGCTTTTCGCATATGATGCGGTTCTGTTGGCTTCATTGGGTGATGGCTTCCATCTTGCACTGGAACGGTTCGCAGCCGAGTGTGAAATCAGCGGGAATGAGGATCAGCACCTCCAAATCTGAAGCCATGGTTCTCAGCTGGAAAAGGGTGGAGTGCCCACTTCGGGTCGGGGATGAGTTCCTGCCCCAAGTGGAGGAGTTCAAGTATCTTGGGGTCTTGTTCGCGAGTGATGGGAGAAGGGAGCCGGAGATCGACAGACGGATTGGTGCTGTTTCAGAATTTGAAAATTGAAAATTCATCTCATAAGTCATGGCACACTACTCTTCCCAATTAGCTGCCCGAATAACTTACAATTATTGGTACTGATATCGGCAATACTGGCCCAATATTTACTTGCTATTGGATCGATACCAAAATTTGTAGTGTGACACAGCAGCACTATGAATGAGGGAAAGTGCGAATGTTGAATGTTTTTGTTGAAATGTCCAGGCAGCTATATATATGTTAAATGACAAGATATACAGTGGCTTGCAAAAGTATTCGGCCCCCTTGAACTTTCCCACATTACAGCCACAAACATGAATCAATTTTATTGGAATTCCACCTGAAAGACCAATGCAAAATGGAACGAAAATCATACATGATTCCAAACATTTTCTACAAATAAATAACTGAAAAGTGGGGTGTGCGTACAAAGTATTGGTATCGAATCAGTATCGTCGGTACCACCCTGAGAAATCACTTGTATCAGATATCACTAAATTTTAGCACAGATCTGACAGTCAATGGCTCCCGTTACTCATCTAGTCTGAGGAAGCACTGATTGAAGTGTTTGTGTATTTATTGATTTCTTTTAAGATTTCTTTGAATCTTTACAAATATTTTAAATTATTTTATTAAGGTTTATATGTTGTGTGTTTTTTGTTTTGTTTTTTAACAATGGATGTAAAGTCTGTCAATAAAGACTGAGTAATTGATAGTTTTTAGATCATTCAGTAGTTGGTTTCCTGTGTTCTGTGGTCGATCTGTAGTGTAGTGGCAATTACATCTGCTTTACGCACAGAATGTCCTGTATTCATTCCCCAGTGAACCACTATGTGCTTCAATTCTTGGAGTTTTAGTATTTTCCAAAGATGACCAACAATCTTTGGTGGACTTCACTTGAACTCTTTAATCAAAATCACTTGAAACAATTGACTCAGCCCACCAACTACGTACGAAAATGTTGGCAGCTGGCCTTTTTCCCCACAGAGACTTTTATAGGACACAAAGTTAGCAGTTGGCGTGCCCACGTCCAGATGCCTTCCTAACCGCTCAGCACAGACTGTGCTCTTATTTATTTATTTATTTATTTATTTATTTATTTATTTATTTATTTATTTATTTATTTATATATTAACACATTTCACTGTGTGTTGTACTTGTATGACTATGCATGTGACAAATAAAGAATCTTGAATCTTGAAAGTCTTTCAGCAGCCACGGCCATCGCCCCCTGGTGACCATTAAAAGATTGCAGGGTTAAAACTCAGTGAGCACTAATTAAAACAGTGTCTGTAACATGTTTGATGATGACCCCAGATGAAAGCCATAAACTAATGTGTTAACTAAATAACAAAAGCCATTGTCTATACTACATACTGCATGTAAGTACATCCTCACAGTTGCCAATTTTTTCCCTGAAAAAAAAAAAAAAGAGCAGAAAATGTCCTTTGAGGTTGACTTTGATGTTTCGTAATTTCTTTTCTCCCATTGTTTTTATTGTCTCCCAAGCATTTAACGCCTGTTACAAGCACCAATTAATAGGTAGATAAAACAAATTTTTACATTTTCAAAATGATAAATTATCTGCACAACTTTTATGTAAACATCCCAAACAGCAACACACATTGAGGACAAACTGAGGGCACCACACCAGAGGAAACATTTCTTTTTAAAGAATGGAAACTGTCAGAAAGCTCAGCACCTGGAGTTGAGTCAGTGCTAACCAACAGCCCCAGATGCTGAATCATCTTTTCACCACAGATATGGACACCAGCCCAGAAGGGTCATCCTTCAAGTCCATCACAGGCTCTCCGTCAACGAGGGAACCATATGGAGTTTTTCTCCTGCTGCACATGTTGACACAGTCGAGGTAATGAGTCTCTGTCGATCGTTCCAACACCTCCCCACGGACTCACAAACACGCACAGCTGATGGATGAACTGCAGTGACCAGATGAGCCGTCCAGCAGAAAACATTAGTGGACTCTTGTTTCCTGGTGTCCTAAAATGAAATTCTGAAGAGACAGCTTATGTTTTCAGTACTCTTAAATATCATAATTAGATGTTTTAACTTTATATAGCTGGGATTTACATGCATTAAAAGTCCGCTATCGATATCAACAGCACATACACACAAAATTAGTGGCTCAGGAAATTGAGCAGAGCGACTCGTGATGGGTCAATAAAATGATCTATGCACAGTATAAAAGGACTATGAAAAGATTAAAACAGGAATAAACAAGCCCAGAAATGATGCTACATAAATGCATTTTAGAAACCACAGAGCATTTTCTATATGAATCGAAGATATACTGTATTCAATATATCTAGGTATGTTTCTTAAATTCTTATTTATGTTACACTTTGGGAAGGCTAACCAAATAAACAGATGACACATTGAATAAACTCAGCTAATAGTTTATTAAGTACCACTTAAGTGCTTGTTGGTGCAAATATCTAGTCAGCCAATCCTATAGAAGCAACACAGGGGATTTAAGCACGTAGACACGATGAGGAAAACCTGCTGAAGTTGAAACTGAGCATCAGAATGGGGAAAAAAGGGGAATTAGGTGACTATTAATGTCTGCAGTATTTCATAAACTGCTGAAATAATAGGACCCCCCCCCCCCCCCCCCCCCCCCCCCCACACACACACACACACACTCTTTGTTTGTATGTAGAACGTCAAAAATATCGTGAACTGCAGTACCTAATCAAGTGGCTTGTGAGTGTCCGCTGCATGTGCTTTTGGGAATGTTTTGTGGTTGTAACGGCAGCTGTTCTCCACAAAGGGGAGGCAACAGCATCTCTTTCAGAAGAACAAACGGCATGTTTTTTTTCTTAAACTTAATTGTGCTCTTTATGATGTGAAAAACACGGCACTGTCATTCCAGTCAGCCCGCTATTTTGTAAAATTCAGGCCAAAATATTGTCAGAAAAATATGAGGAGAAAGTCACTTCAAAACAAAAAACAGGAAAAGCCATGAGCTAATGCTGCCAAATCCCGACTCACTGGGATGTTTTGAAATCTTACACTAAATAAATCCTCTCAATACTCTCATCAAAACTCATTACCTCTCCTCATATACATAATCCTCATTAATCCTACTTGTACTCATGAACAACGTGTGAAAAAAAAAGAAAAAAAAACTCTTTGAAATGAGAGTCCGCTTCATTCCAGCTTTGGTGCCGCCAGACAAAAATATCTCAGGAGACCATTAAAAAATGTCAAATTCAATTATGCCTTTCTCTCTTTTGGGACACCACACACACACACACACACACACACACACACACACACACACACACACACACACACACACACACTTATGTAAAAACTGAATGAAAAGAAGAGGAAGTCCTGAGGGCTTTGAAAGCATGATTGGGAGAAAGCCCTTGTGCTGGTTAGAATAGAAAAGGTGAATAACAGCTCCTGGTAGCCGGCAGCCAGCACAAAGTGGAGTGGAGAGCTTCATTCTCCTTGCCAGAGAGGGAGACCCCTCACGGGGGGTGGGTGAGGGCCCAGAGGGCCCTCAGCAGACCGGGACCTATGCTTAATGAGAAATTCCTGGGGATTTAGAGGGGCGCAGAGGTCTTCATTTTCTCACTGCGCCCACCGTCCCCCGATAGCCGGGTGGCGAGGTTTCTCTTTCAGCCCTGAAACATCCCCAGAGGAAGGGAGAATCCCCCCATTCAACACGAGCAGGGCCTGCCTGCCTGCCTGCCTCCTGGATTATGTATATGAGATGTGGGTTGCAAGATCACAACCTGCCACCTCCTGCACACTGCAAAAAATGTCAAGTCATTTAAAAGCTGCACCTGCCCCCATAAGCAGCATCCCGTCTCCGCTAATTAAGATGCTGTATTCACAGTAATGATTGTGAGGCAGGAACAGCAGCGGATGAAATTCCACACACAATAAGTCTAGAAAAAAAAAAAAACACAAGGCATGAGCCAACATTTACATTTAATCCTCCAGGCCAAGATAGCAAGATAGTTATTTTAAAGCATGCAAGTTTTTCTAAATGATATATTTTTCCAGGTACATGTTTGGGATGGTGATTTAAAACAATGAAAATCATCCTATACTGAAGAAGCGGTACAGACAGCAATTGAGTTTAGACACTTTGACAATGATGTCACTTTTCAGCCTCAAAGCAGGAGTGGGGGAGGGGGCATACAGTCTTCCATACGGCAGTAGTTTTATAATAAAACCACTGAATGCAATTTTAATTACAGTAACCAAATTGAAAAATTCAACATCCCACAGGAAAACAGTGAAACTCATAGACACACTGTATTATTTCAAGAAAAACAATATTTTACACCTGAGGCACAGCTTCATGACAAACAGTGTAGCCATTGTGTTGCAGTAGTCTCACAAGTTTGCAGATAGCTTGCAAAAGCGGCGCTTCTTAAATCTCTAATGATCCTGGGAAAGGTGTAGCTCTGCGGAAGCATTATGACCTTGTTGTGACAGCAGATAAAACTCCCTCCACAGCTCAGCATAGTGAAGCTTTGTTTGGGAATAAATCTGTGTGGACTGTTTTCAAGTTCTTTATTAATTAGCAGAAAATGAAACCAAAGCAGAAATGTCTCCAAAAAGGACACAGTCCCCCCGGACTCCAATGGTAAAATACCCAACGTAGTTACTGACAGGTGCAAAAAAATCATTTTGCTCTATGTAGGTAAGTATCCCAATTACTGTATAACCCACCCATGTAAACTGTATTAACTAGTGGGAAGCATCACAGTGGATAAACTGCAGCAAACACAGTGAAAACAACAGAGTTATATTTGATGTTATATGTTTCCATGTGCAATAAATGTCCACTCAGAAGAGGCAAAAAATAAAGATCATATAAAGAAATTACATATATTTCATTTTTTTTAAAAACAGAACTTCAAACCATTAGTTTTTATGTACGTCCCTGGGACAGCACGTGTGCTGCAGTGTGGGGATTGTTCAGCAGCATAGGAACCAGGCCCCGGACGGGTCAGGAGATAAATCTTCCTTGTGTTGTATGCTTTTTGTCAACATTCTTCTAGCAACAAAATTTTTAAAATTTAGTTTAGTTCTAGTTGATTAAAAGAAAATATTAAAAAATTCTGGGAACTTGCACAACTTTCACTTTCAATTTGTGATTAGAAGTCATCTGAAGATTGCTCAACTTTGAGATATTTGTTTAGTACTGGAGTACATGTGCTGTACTTTGTTTTGTACTGGTGAAGTAGCAAGCATAAAACTTTGTGTTTAAGGTTGGTAAATTTGGCTTTACCAGGTGAGTTCAGTTAGGTCAGGTTGTGACAGGATTGCCAGAAGCATGGTTGTATTAGATCTGAGCAACCCTCCTCTCCATACATAGGGGATGATAGCACTACTGTAGATAGAGGACAGAATGAACTCTTAATTTTTCCAACCAGCTCTATAGACAATTCAACAAACACAGGCATTGCTAAATAAACCCCAAATCAAATTAAACCTGTTCCAGCATGCTGCTCTGACCAGAGAAAATGAACCCCATTGGCTGCAGAACGCTAAAAGTAGTTAAAACCACTCACCACCACTTTTTATTGAAATGAACAGTTTAAAGCTGAAGAGCTTATCAAGTGTACATTATTTTCCTTCCAGTCCACTTTGCTCAGGCTGCAGGGGAGTGGAGGCTGATCTCGTCTACGCGGGAGTTAATTCTCCAAGTGTCTAATTAAAAGAATGAGCTGGGCGTTGAGGGGCCGCTGGGAAGCAGCTGCCCCTGTCGGAGACTCCCAGCACCAGGCCTTTGGACCCACTCTGGCCCCGGGACCCCGGCTGAGACGCTCTTACAGCTGGCCCCTCGGCTGAGCTTCAGAGGCAGAGGGCCCGCGTACTGGACATTGTGTTGGGAGAACCCTTGCTGAGGTCCGACTCAACTGAAGACACAAACAAACCCCAGTCGGCCGCTTGACGGCTTCACAGGTACAGAGACGGCGTCCTCTCACCAGGTCTCTTCAGGAAGCCGTATTCATGATAGAGCATTAGGGGAGCAGCAGCCTCCCCATTCAGGACTGCATTCACATCCCTGGCATCTCACTGACAATCACATCCACGGCTACTCACCGCGTCTTAACCTCAACTGACCTCTGGTTTGGTGGACTAGTGCAATATATGACAATCTGCTTCATAATTTGGCGATGGTGAAAGCAAGTAGTGGAAATATAATCCATGTAAGATTCTCTCAAATAAGTCTGAGGGCTGTTCAGGAACATTAACAGAACCACCACATCCCAACTGTGAAGTTTAAGGCAATTTTTTTTTAATTTTTTATAATAATTTTTTATTGAGGCAACCAAAGTGAGTAGCTTACTGCCATAAACCATATTGTGACATAAACTAAGTATAAGGTAATCCTTTTGAATATAGTCATTACAAATATTTTTTTGTCTAAATACAAATGTGGGCAAATTAAAGGGTAATGAGGGGTTTGGGTAAGTAGGTAACTTGATACATTTATCAAAAAGCTGCTTTTTAAAGTTTCCTTTAAACAAAACAAAAAAAAACCCATTCCTTTCCATTATTCTTTATTATTTAGGGAAAAAAACTTGCTTAAATCCCATTTTGTGACATTTTAATTTTCTTTAAGACATTGTGCATCTGTTACTTAATTACTTTGGTGTAGTAGGAACGGCCATGGGGAAAGTCTTGATCAGTAGGAAAATCTATAAAACCTACATTTTGTGCCCTTCCTCACGTTTTCCAAAGCCAACTAGTGGGCTGAACTTTGTTTTTGCTATGTTGATTCTGGTCCCCGGGCCTTATGTTTGACACCCCTGCTCTAACAACTATGCGCAGTAGTTTTGCACACAGTACAGGCTTCCACTGAGGCATTATTAACGTCTCACTTGATCATTTTTGTGTCCCCGGAACAAAGTCTTCTACTAAGTGTTATAACAACTGTTAATATTAAAGACTGTAAATACATTACTTTCAAACATGCAATAATATTGGAATAAGACAAAAATACATTATCTGAGTGGATTTTTTCTTTTAGAACCTTGCAAAATGACAATGCTGATCTATAAAGCATTAACAAGTGATTTAAAGATGTTTAATGATAAGCCATCAGCTCCTTAATAACTGCTTAATGTGGCACCTGTAAGGCACACACAGCCTGCTTGGCTTGGAGTCGGATTGCGTCAGTGTGCTTTCACAGCCAAACAACCCTCCTTTTTAAAACTCAAAACACAGCCAGGGGCTTTGGCAGAAAAAATGATCCCCACTCTGCCCCTCAGCATGAGCTGGGACTCTCAGTGGGCATGGCTGCAGAGTAGCTTGGGATCATTTTGCCTCCTCTAGTGAAAAAAAAAAAACCCCAAACAAAATTGAGCCCCTATTCAAGGACAGAAATTGATCAATTTATTATACCAGTGTTTGGATGAAAACTATAAGAGCCTTAAGATTTAGACAACAAATGTGACCACTGTGTTTTTTTTTAAATATCAGATTTATTCATATGTAAATGAAATTTATGGCTGGGTCTACAAAATAATGTGCACATTCACATCAAAACTTATGCACATATTGGTAACTTGTAATGTTTTAAAAATGGTACCGTCTATCAAAATAGTTTGCAACTTCAATATTAGCATTAACAATACAAAATATCAAAAGTATCAAAACCAATGCTGGTATCGGTATTAGATCGATACTAGAGGGATGAGATCGATACTTTGTTACTATTCTCGAAGTTCAGTATGTAGCTGGCTGGCTAATTTTATTTTGAAAATAAAGAGATTGATAACATCAGAAGCTGTACATTTACATTCCAGGTGTCCAAAAAAAAACCCCAACCCAGTTTTGCAATACATGAAGAGCTGAAAAGTGTGTTTTGTTGTGTTAACTCCTTATTGTGGAAAGTTAAAAAAAAATCACAGTGATTTAGTGGTCATTAAAGTGTGTTTAGAATTTGAAAACTGATGATTCATCTCATAAATCATGACACACTGATCTTTAATACATAAGCTGCCTTTATGAGTGAAAGGTATCGGTAACGGTACTGGCAGTACTTGGTATTAGATTGATACCATAATTTGCAGTATCATACAGCACTATACAGAAGAGCTTCAAAAAGTGATAACAGCAAAATGAAAATATAAGCGTTTCTTTTTCACAGAGTTAAAAACAACTTTTTGCAAACTGAAAAGGCCCGAATTTGATGAAAAGACAGACATCACTATCAAACTCGGCATTCAGTCCCTGATAAAGACACCAAATCTGCATCTTTCCTCAAGGCCCAAATTAAGCACAAATACGAGGGGGAAAAAAGTGAAAACAGCCTTGGTTCTTCCCTCTGGCTAAAAATTAAACATCCGTGAGCTGGTTGTTCACTCACTATTTAGCCCAAGTGTAAATAAGTCGTCTTTGCGGGAGAAATGTACGGCTAATTGGTTTGTTAAGACGAGAGTGGGTTTGAGGGGAGAGACAGGGGGAGAAATTTCCCCTTTCTTTCATTCCAGACAGGTTAAATGTGCAGTTAGGCCTGGACAATGGAGCCGTCCTTTCACATGCAAAGATGAGGTATATGGAGCGAGCCGGTTTTTGTGGCCGGTATATTGAAAGGCACCAAAGCGGAACGGTATCCCCTCCCCTCCAAGCCTCCCACTTTTCCTCCTTTCTTCACTCCCTCCTCTCCCTGCATGCTTCCTTTGCTCAAGCCTCACCTTGCATCCACTGCTCAGCCTGGTGTCCTGAGCAGTCACGTGTACTTCAGTCAGTCCTGCATCTCAGTGTTTTGCAAGAACCACAAGGTAGTGGCTGGATGTGTAGTAGGTGAGACATTCATGCCCAGCACGTAGGAAATACCTGTGCTCTCATTACCATTCATTAATTCTCTAAAGATAGAGGAGATTTAAAGCAATTTAGAGAAAACCTGAAGACGTTAGCATTCAATATAGTTACTGAGCTGGCCAACAGGGGGCGACTCCTCTGTCACCAAATGAAGCCTTTATTGAAATGCATGAGAAAACAATCCTACCTTGATTTATTTTGATTTATGTTTCAATTATCTTCTGTTGGATGCATATCCATTTTTTTGTGCCAGCAGCTAAACAAGTGTACCTTCTTTTGTAGTACACACCACGTTACGGTATTGTTTGATCTGTGATTTTGGTCCGTTGCTAGGTGGTTGCTCGGCAGCATGCATGATGAAGTTTTATGGACTGAAATTAGACGTTATTTTCAAGATATTAAAATGATATGATGCTTTAATAATGTGTTATCGGTAGATAGATGTTAGAAGTGGGTCATTGTAGCATGTTAGTAGATGGTTGCTAGGCAACATGATATAGCTAATTTATATGAGATAGATAAGAACCTTTAAGGGGCCTAAGATGTACCAGTTTGCAAATTTTGGTAGCTCAACTCTTGATTGTGTAGTTTGCTGAGATTTTGTGTATAATAAGTAATTTTTTTCTGCATCCTGCACTTTGATTCAACACTTGATCCCCAAAATTAAGATATTTTAAAGAATTTGAGCACATTTTGGCGCTGAAATAAACTGTTAATTTCTGATATATACTGCAAATCTTTTGATATTTACTATTAATGGTTGTTGTTTCACTGTCACTAATGATTAAGACGAGTGGAGCTGCTCTATCCTATCTTTAATGAGCAAAGCAGACGGAAGACAGTTTGCAAGAAAACCAGGGAGAAAAGCAAAGATTGGGGGCAATAGTGGAGGGTATATGGGTGGTGTAGGGGGTTTGTTAAACAAAGACAGAGGCCATGAAATAGTGCTTGTGAAAGCCTCGCGCTGGTCGGCTCATTGAGTTGTCAATCTGCCCGGCAGGTCCCCCTGTATGATGAGACCTGTCAGCGAGCCTCAGAGAGCGAGCAGGAGGGGTAGGGATGACCTAATGCTAAATCACCTCCCTCCGCTTTCTCCTCTCAGAGGGTTGAGTGACACCCCCACTGGCCCATAATACAACCCCTGTGGCGGGCTGGACACTGGATCACTGGATGATGGCGAGGACAAAGCACTGGAAGACAGTCAAGAGAGACATGTGGCTCATTCAAAGTTGATTAGCAACTAATAACGTCTGCTGAACAAGCGGTTTGCGATATTTAACACACCCGAATATAAAGCAGAAATAAACTTGTTTACAGCTCGGTCTGTGTAGCTCACAGCTCCTTTCACGAGAAGTGTACGAAGGTATAGTTTATATAACTTTGCCATAAAATGATTGGCACCACGAAGGGAGACTGTGAGTTTCAGGCTAATCAGAATCTCTTTGTTTGTGGTGTTGGTGCCTTGTGGAAAATATTTTGGCAATTTTGGGGCTAATCTAACTAATAGTTTGCCTAATAAGTTCTGCTGAGTGTTGTTGTATTTTAGATTACGTTACACCAATCAGCAGGTATCTGTGTCTGAGCCTTCAGGCCCCAAAATAAATGACTTTAACTTAATCTCAACGGGAAGGCATTGTGCAGTCTGGCTCATAGTTCAGTGAAAATCACCAGGAGAATGAATATGAAGACAAAAGGGAAGGCCTGCATCTCCTGGAATTCCCTTCCTTGACTTAATGGTCAGTTTTTCAGACAGCGAGGGGGCAGGTGGCGGCATAAACAGATTCACCCATTGGCCTTTAGTTCTCTGTCACCTCCTCCAACCTGTCACACCATCTCTTTGTCTCCATCTCCCCGAGTTCAGCTCCGCACCAGACGCATTGTCCTCTTTGACGACTTGACGTCTCTGTCTGTCACAGGGATGCAAATTCAAAGGCACGCACACATAATAACATACAGCGGTCGCAGCCTGGCATCCTGACAGATTCTTTTAAAGGTTATGTGTCAATCTGCTCTGACAGCCATGATAAAGTCTTGCAGATTCAGGCCCACTCAGGAGACAAGAAGGAATCCAATGTCAAATAAATGTTGTGAGACGGCATCGTGTTACGCAAATGCCAGGAGCTGAGCCGATTTGTATTTATTTAATGTCCACCCCACATGGGTTTTAATGACACACATACCAAATTAACTTATTACTTCATTATCTAACTTACTGTTTGCCCAGGCTGCCTCCTCCTGACAAAGCAGGCGGCAGAAGTTCCTGACTGGTTCAGTTTTCTTCATCATACGGGCTAAACTTCATCATGCAACGCTACTTTTATTTAGCTATCGTGTTAACTTACAAAAGATGACTAGATTAGATTAGATAAAGCATTTTCAGTCAAAGTGAAAGCTTGAAAAAAGTCTAAAAATACTGTTTTGTCTTTTGTCTATATATTAAAACTGTGGCATTAATGGAAGGTCAGCAGACACCGTGATTCTTAGACATTTTATTATCAGCTCAGACTGGCTCTGATAACATAAAGTATATTTTACCCATACCTGTTTTGTCTCTTTTTCAATAGGACTCTGATTTAATGTATATATGTTTGTCCAGCCTGTGCCTGGTTACATGTAAATGTCATAATTTGTATAACATGTAAAATTCAGTCATTTGAGATTCAAAGCTAGCTAAAGAGAAGGGCTAGAAAGAAAGAAGGGGAGGTTCATTTGCATGAGGAAGGATACAGTTTGCACTGTAAAAGGAAAAGTCAACAGCAATCGGGTGACTTCCACAGACTCTACTATGGACAGATTTCTTTATATTTCAATTCCAGCAGCGGATATCCTAAACTCCTCTCTCATGATTGAATTCTTCAAGTCCAAAACTTTCAGTTTTCACTTCTCAGATCTGACTTTACTGTTGCTTTTTAAAGAAGTGGCTGACAGGACACCACGAAAAACTGCTCGGGTGAAGCTTTGTGTTGAATCAGGATCCTGTGGCTTGTGTTTATGAGCTGTGTTCAGCCTCTGTTAGACGTACAGTATAAAACAACAGCCCACACACAGACCTGCATGCAAAAACACCACCTGTTTTCTGTTAGATATATATTTTAGGAGCTGAATTTAAGTTTTACTTAGCTTTTAAAAACCTGTTTTAAAGTGCCACTGTGGAGCAGCCATAAAAAAACATATTCTCAGTTGTATTTATGCCATGTATGAGGAAAAATGTCCATATTGAGGCTAAAAAAGCTCTAACTCAAACCCACAATAGTCCGTTTACATAAATAGATTTATCCATTGGTGCACAATAGCACAAACCATGTATCACCATCACCTGTCATATACACATATACTTAATTAGGCATTGAAAAAAAGAAATGTCACCTGGTGGGTGAATGCTGTCACTGAATGTAGAATATTGATCCCATTAATAAGAGCAAGTCATCAAGATTTTCAGTGGCTTAAAGTAACTTTAGCTACCTGCTAGCTGTATAACAGTATGTGTAGGATTGGGTTGGTACATTTATTTGCCAAACCGATCCATCCATCCATCTTCTTCCATTTATTTGGGGCTTGCTCTGCAGTCTAAGCAGAGAAGCCCAGACTTGCCTTCTTCCGATTCACCTCCTTCACCTCATCTATGGGAACACTGCATCGTTCCCAGGCCAGATGAGAGATAAATCCTCTCCAGCGACGCCCTGGGTCTACCCTGGGACCTCCTCCTGAAAGGACATGACCGGATCAGCTCACCTAGAAGGCATAGGTGCCTGAACCATCTCAACGGGCTCCCTTTGATGTGGTGGAGTAGCAGCTCTGAGCACCTCTCAAACGACAGAGGCCAGAGCCACACTTCAGAGAGAGCTCATGTCTACCGTGTGCTATTTTTCAGGTCCTAATTAACGGTTTCTCCTAAATAAAGGAATGACTTCACCTGCTTGGGAGTCTATATAAGCTGGTTGCCTTGTGAGATGGCGCTCTCTCTTATCCTGGAAGGCTGGTGCTTTTCAAGTACTCAAGTTGATTTTCATTCACTTTGGTTCAGTTGTGTCATAGCTATCCTTAGGTTAGCACCTAGTTTTCTTTTGTTCACTTTTTCTCAGATTATGGCTAATAAATGGGCTTTGAGATTAGAGCTAGTTAGCCATTTGTATCCAAGTTTTGGTTTCAGATGACACAGCTTGTGAAACTAGAGTATTTCTACTGCTTTGGCAGGCCACTTGTTGGCAACTGGTCCTTAGCAACTGGTCCACATTTTGTGTAATACAAAAACAAATAATTAGTGACTGGGAACTTTTAAATGCATGTTGTTCAGGAACACACAAATTTCCAGTGACAGGTTGTTGACGTCTAGACATCATAAGTGACAACAGCTTGTGTCAGACTGTGTGGAACGACTTTGTTTTATTATTGAAAAAACTTCTTGTTACTGGAGTTAAAAATGGAGAATCTATATTTTCAGACCGTCAGAGGTGGGCGGTTTGTCCCGGCTGGGCTTGGCACGGCTCAGGAGGCCCTCTGAGGCTGGCCTTGTTTGTTTGGACTGCAGACAGTAATGTGGCGAGCGGCAGCCCGGGAGACTGACGAGGAATGTGGCTGAAGGTCTCATCTGGCCTCATCAAAAGACGACCGCGAGCCTCTCTGTTGTCTCCTCCGTCAAAAAAACGCACACCATCAACACTGAGATTACTGCTGGACATGCCAGACCTCACAGCACCGTGCTGTTTGAAGTCCACTAACTGGAGAAAGGAGAGTTTTTAATAAGTTCCTTTTCTCACAGCATAATCCACTTTTCTGCCACTGATCTCTGTGTTCAGTGTTTTCTCATCATTTAATGATATTTAAGATGAGCTTTTAATCTGTGTAAGATCCTTAATAGTCTTACTCTAGTTTTAATTGCGCTCTGGACCGGATATGGGAAATGATAAACCTGCTCATGCAAATGTCCTCAGAGGTTATATATCTGTCATTGTTGCACAGATGTGCAAACATTAGTAGCATTTGACTCTCAATTTAGACCATCTTTATTATTTTTTAGTATACTCAGTGATTACTTAATTAAAACACACCTGTTACCTGGCGAAATTCCCTACAATGACTCTGCCACAACTTCTGCATTCACCTGCTTTTGTCATTGTCATAAAATTGGATGACACAGCAGTGATTGGGTACATTTACAGAGATGATAGTGCAGCTTCCAGTCTTAAAGGACGAACCCCCCACACCCATGCCACAGCCTGCAAACAGAGCCTTTCAGATGCCGACCTCCAGGGCTCAGAGACAGTTTCATTCCAGAGCTACTTATAAATGCACTTAACCAGTCCATCACATAGCTATGGTAGAACTGTTTGTACTCACAGTTACAAAAATCTCATTGCAAACTTTGCACTACAGCACAGTGCAACACTAGATCCAGTAGCGGTTTTTGATACGGGCGACACGGGTGGTTGCCTGGGGCGGCATCGTGGTGGGGGGGCAGCATCATGGGCATCGGCAAAAAAAATCAAAACAAAAAATTGCTCGTACTCATGCTGCCCCGACATCAACCAACGCATATTGGGAATGGCATAGGCACCGATTGGTTTTCTATCGCCCATTTGCTGGGAGTAAGGGCGCCCTCCGTTTGCGAGGTGCGCCTGCTGCTTGTGGCACAGGGAGGAGAGTGTATGTAAAGTGCATTTCTCAGAAAAGAGAAGGATGATCCTCATAAAGTAACAACTTGTGTATGTCACTGTTAGGTTTTTCAGTTTGACTTTCCAAAAGTTGGAGCAGCTGAGAAATGTTCCTCTTAGATATTTTTGTTAAAAGTAGAGTTACATAGACAGGTAAAAGTAGGAAACTGTACATTTATTGTATTCAGCGATGACACGTTTACTTCCAGCAGATTGTGGATATCTACACTCTGTTTTTTCAGAGGCATTTGCTGTTTGCCTCAGTGCTGGTCTGTCTATTACTCTGGCTGAGGAATTAGGAATTGCCGTCTTTTCCCCATGATGATGACCATTATATCACTGATATGTCATTTGATTCTTTTTTATATCCAAACCCATCAATCTCAGCTACACCCTGTTATAATCAGATGCTGAAGAAGAGTTAAAAAGGCAAAACCTCAGCACATCCGCTCATGTGACTTTTATATTGCACTATTATTCTCTATGATATATGGCTCAGAGTGTTTCATTGTCTTTTTCTCTCTTCGATGTCGAGCTAACTCTTGAATTTTCCCTTTCGTGACTTTTCATGACACAGTTTAGATTTCATGCTGAGTGAAGGTTTACATTTGAAAGTGGTTGAGGAAAATCTCAGACAGTTGAAATAAGCTGTAGTAGAACTGACTGAAACAGAGAATTACAGTAATCCCAATGTTACAGGGAAGCCCAGACGGCTCGGGCACAGCTCCTGACATCCTGCTCTTCCTCTGCTCTCACCTTTTAATTGGTCGGAGCGGCCGCCTGCCTGTCAGGACGTCCTGGTGCTGCATGACGCCTGCGTTTCCTCCTCAGTTTAGACAGAAAGGCCTCTGTCTGCCGTAGTTTCCATGCTTAGCAGCACCGAGCAGGCGCTTACCTGTTCTGCTCATTTCTGTCGTGAGTTATGGGTTTGTAAATGTGGACATCGGCCAAAAGTGTATAATTTTAGCTCCAGTACGCCATTTTCTAAGAGATTTGCTGTAGTTTCCAGCACATAGCTCATAAAATATCTCACTATCACCTAATCAACGAGACATTAAGAAAAGGCTGGTAACTTTTCTCCATGCTTGCATTTGAAAAATAATATTTTTCAATATTGTTCACATGCATTGTCGTTGTGTAGGAGAATGTATGATGCTCATACACAAGTGTTAATTAGGTCAAACAGAAATGCAATTATATTATTAAATACTAAGATTCCTGAGAAAACAAGTGAATGAGTATCTTTTGGTTATGAGACCAGCTACCTTATAATCTCTGTGATTCTGCTCAGCAGGTCACCACTGATTAACTGATAGTGTGTTTGCACTGTCTGTTATTGGGTTAAATTAAATGTAACAGCGGTGCCTCTAATGGCAGACAGAGTGCTTTTCTCTCGACCGTTTCTTTGTCTCTGGATCATTAACGTCTTCTGGAGGAAACCCCGGCCGCCGTCGCCCTGTCTGTCTCTGTGTAGACTGACCCGTAGCTGTGTGGTCAGATGCTGGTCACAGTTTGAGCCTCCCGGTCACCGGGGCTCTCGCCAGACTGTCTATCACCCCACGGCGCTCACTACAGCTTTGAGACAGACCGTTTCTGCAGCTCACGGATCAGAAACTCATGTTTGGGTGGAAACGTGCTGCTTTTCTGCTAATTGTGCAACAGTTTAGTTTGTGACCACAACAACAATCTGCCATATTGTCATCTGTAAATAATCGCAAATACTGATGATATAGAAACGTTAAAAAAAACAAGACGTTCTTATGTGAAATTAGGAATATTTGAGATTTTACACAATTTCTAGGTCAGTTTTCAAATAAAAACAAGTGAAAGAGGCGCGCATTACATTAAACCTCTCCCATTCTAATAATAACCTAGAAATATGCCCACACTGTTTTCTTCAGTATGACTTTTCTTAAACAAACTGACCATTTTCCATCACTTTCGGACAAACACAACCTCCCTGCTGACCTCTGGGTGAGAGCAGGAGGTCACTTTCTCTGCCCTCCTCCTCCTCCTCCTCGTCCTCTGGTAAGAACAGCTGGCCCTTGTCTTGTTCTGGAGGTTTGTAGATGAAAGCAAAACAAAGCCAAACAAACAGAGGGAGGAGCACAGATTTGTCATTGGTGGTACAAACACAGCATTCGCTGACATACCAGAGAGATCACAGTCAAACAAATATTGTATGTTATCACAGATAGTGCATGTTTACGCTCACAGTGATTAATTTAAAGTCTGTGTCTCTCTGCGTTGTTCTTCTCTTCTCATTTAACTGGTGTTTTTTTTCCTTTTTTTTTAAGTAACACCTTCCATAGCAGATCTTTGTGATGTATAATGTGCTTCACAAAGCTGAAAACAGAACTGGATAACACATCTGCAACATCCACAGCTTAATTTGTATCCCTTTATATATCTGGCTGACTAATAAAGGCCTCAAAGAAGTCAGAAAACACTTATTTTCACTGAACTTAACATAAAAATCTCACGTCAACAGTGGGTAAAAACAATATGTCTAATGTAAAGGGTGTCTTAAAAACAGAAGATCATCCAATTACTATTATTTGCCCAGTGAGACCCTTGAGATTAAAATGTCTTCTTCAACTGAGGCTGAGGGAGAAACTGGCCCCATATTCAATTTTCATTCTATTGTCTTTCAGTTAGTTTTTATTTTGTTTCCTCTGTTAAACCATTTTCACGAGCGTTCACCATTCACTAAACAACAGCAAGACAAACAGAGCAAATCACTGGTAAACTTTGTGATCAATTTCAGCAACCACTTGCTAACTTGGTGACGAGTAACAGCACTTTAGCCACATTTAACCATCCATCCAGGACTTATAAACTGTAAACACTTTGTCATCCACGGCCAGTTTAGAATCACCAGTTCACCTGGCATGCCTGACTTTGGAGTACAGCCAAGGAGTTACCTCGGCTTATCATAAATGGTGGGAACGGGGGTCGTGGGGTCTTCAAGACTTTGTCATACAAACTCACAAACAGTTTTTTCCACTCATCCCTGTTTTTTAAACAAAATATTATGAGCTTTAGATGTGTTGATGTCTTTTTGTGTATTTTTGAGACAGACCGAAAATGAGTGTATTTCACATCACAAACCACATAAACAGTGATTGCAAGCGTTTTCCTCACATTTGTCTGGACACGGTCTTATTTGGCGGCACCAGTTTATTTAGTTCGGGAGACTTAGCGGCTCCGGTTGTTTCACCCACATCTGTGTGTACGACAGCACTGCCAGTTTGTTTTAATTAAGCTCCTGCTGTGAACCTCTCTAGTCTCGAATGTTGGAGCTGCTGCTGCTCGTTTCTGCTCCGCGGATTGAAGAGGGGATACCCTGGCCTGGATCCTAGTTTCAAAATGTCCTCTACTTTTACCCTGATAAAGAAGGGGACACAGACATCATCTGCAGCACAGATGCATACATTTTTGGGGCCAAACCACATTATTTTGTTGTAGATTTAAAACCAATCAATATGTGAATGAAGTGCAGAATTTCAGCTTTAATTTAAGGTGATTTACAATTTTTTTTTTTTTAATTAACCATTTAGGAATTACAGCCATTTTTATGCATTGTTCCCTGTTTACAAAACGCTGCTGTTCATCTTAATGGATTAGCTCTGTTCCCGGCAGGAGTCGGGCCACCCGGGAAAATCCTTATCTCATGGATGCTGGAGGAGAGGTGATTCTGTTACAATGTGTTTGACTTACTGAGGGCATGTAAACAAAATGTTGATTTGAAGTCTTTTGATTTGACAATGGATAGCTGTTAACTTTATTTGTTTAGCTCTCTAGCAAACAAGATTTCCAAGGAGTTTCCTATCAGTTTGGAAGATTTGGATCAGGTGATGTTTGTGTAACAAGTTCACAGTGTTTTCCAAAAAACACTGCTGGCATCCTTCACCTGTTTAAAGAAATCAAACAACTAATACTTTTATTTACTTTAAGCTGGAGACAAAAGAAAACCATACATGGATTTAAATCTCTGTTTCTGGATATGTCTGAATAAAGAAAATGCTAAAAAAGAAGAAAGTCACTGTTAGCTGCTGTGACATCACTACACCGTTTTTGTACTTTGTATTTTGAAACCTCCATCTAGCCATCCATTCGCTTCTGCTTATCCTTTTCAGGGTCGCTCGTGGGCTGGTGCCTATCCCAGCTGTCTTAGGGCGAGAGGCAGGGTACACCCTGGCAGGTCGCCTTAGCCTCATGTTTTGAAGTTGCCTCAGGTTGCCATTACTTCCCATGACCTGGGTTAGATGTTGTGACAAATTGGCGTATGGAAACCTCATGACGTAGACCGTCTATCCAGATAAAGCTCACGTGTTGATACCTGTAAATTAGACACAGGAGCACCCAAGCGTAGCAGTGCAGACAGCAGCGTAAAACAGCAGGTGTAACTTACAATCTTGACTGTATGCAAATTAGTAACTGTTATTAGGTATATCTGTTCCACTGCTCTTTAACATAAATATCTAATCAGCCAATCACGTGGTAGCAACTCAGTGCATTTAGGCATGTAGACATGATTGCGCTGCCCTGCTGAAGTTCAGACTGGGGAAGAAAGGTGATTTAAGTGTATCGTGGTATCATGGATTTAAGTATCATGGTTTTTGGTGCCAGACGGGGTGGTCCGAGTATTTCTGAATCTGCTGATCTTACATAACCACACATGGAACATTGAAGCAGATGGGCCACACCAGATGCAACTGCTGTCACAGCTAAGAACAAAAAACTGAGGCTACAGTTTGCACTAGCTCACCAAAACTGGACAACAGGAGATCAGAAACTGGTATAAACATGAAAACATGCATCCATCCTGTCTCGTATTGACAATTCAGGCAGCTAGCAGTGGTGGTTAGTACCACCTGAGCATGGTTCAACGCCACAGCCTAGTGTGCCCATCTTCTGATGGCTGTTTCCAGCACCAAGTCAAAAAGCTCAAATCATTGCAGAGTGGTTTCTTGAAGATGACAAGAAACCTGGGTCACCCTGGGTCAACATACCTGAATCAAATGATTAGTTCATTACCAGGCCTCTGTAGAACTTCAAGACATGTTGAGGAGGTAATTTAGCCATTTAAATCAGCTGTGTTGGATCAGCAACACATCTAAAATCTGCAGGACACCGGCTCTCGAGGCCTTGAGTTCCCTACCCCTGCAATAGAGCATCTATTGGATAGATGCTGACAGCTTTCAAATGCACACCATTATTGTGTAGGCTGAATTAGCTTAAATACTGAACCATAAATGAACTTTTCCCATTAAGAAACTGTAGATTAGCTTGACCCTGAGACCTGAAAATTTAAATTGGTTTCATGGCACGTTTTTAGGTTGTTATGTAATTTAATACAATCCAAATTAAAATTATTCCCGGAAATCCAAATGGTGAGATGATCTGAAATGTTGCATGAAAAGCAAAAACCTCTTAGTGATAAGATGTTCAGACACAATTTCATGATGCCAGGATGTTTTTAGTCCATGAAAACACCCATGTGCTTAAATGAGGGTTTAAATACTTCTGTACCAGGTATTTCCAGCTACTGGCAGATGTGAAAGTCAATAACTGCATAGAAAAAAAATGTTAAATGTGGGAGGTAGAAAAAAGGAAAACTGGATTTAGGATATTGTGGGAGGTGGAAAAGAAGAAGCAACTCTTTTTTTTTTTTTTGCCCTACAAATAAAATGCCTCTGACAAAGCGCGGAGCTCAGCAGAGGATCCGAGGATCACAGTTGTCTGTTTATGAACTTGTGTCCTTGTGTGTGTGTGAAAGAGAGGTTTTAAGGCGGCTGAGAAAACAAACACACACACATTCACAGAGGAAAAGAGGAGACTAGGAGGAGTGCCGCTCTTCCGGACTGATAATTACATATTTTACCGATGATAGATGAAAAGCGCGTGATGACAGCCTTATTCTTCTTCTTTGTTTTCCCTTTACATTCTTTCTTATTTTTCCATGTAGTCCACATGCCCACAGACACTCTTGGGGATTTAAGGGGCATTTCAGTCATGCAGTAACTCTTCTTAACTGTCCCAACTTGCATTGCAAATACAAAAAACAACGACAAAAAAGCATTTTCCATGTGCAGTTGGAGGCCTGATTGTTATGTTTTGGTTTAAATTCAAGTCTTGATGAGCACTTTTGTCTGCCGCGGGTGTTTAATTAACTTGAAACTATAATCATACCCTGCGTTTTGTAATATATCGCCAGTGTTGCCCTCAGAATTACTGTATAAACAATGCTGACATATTGTGTTTAATTAATAGCTGTAAATCATGTCAACTGGAACATCCAATGTAACAGTCTGGTTGAAGGATTTTAAAATCGTTACCAAAGCCCACATCAGTATAAACGTAAACACGTGGGGAGCACAGTTCCGAGTACGGAGTTTGAGGACGGAGAAATGTGCAATAATGTGACTCCAGAGTCTCCCAAGAAATGTAAGTCAGTAGGTTTTTCCCCCCCATTGCGATTTGCTGCAATAACAAATTAGCCAAAATTCACTTCTGCTACGTGGGGGGTCGTGTTGACAATTAAAGAAATATTGTTTATTATGTTTGGGGCGATGACTGGAGTGTTTGACAAGCCGTTTAGTTGGGTAATACCCCTCATTCACCTGTGAACTGACGTGCATGGATGATGATTTGATTGAGTTATAGAGTCGACATTTGCCAGTGGAGGAAGCAAATGAAGTTTGTTTTACGCTATTTTTAGTTCAACATAATTATGGCTTGTTCTCATGCTAATTATCCTAAAACACCCTCAGGGGATTTTGATATCACATTTCTTTTATTTATGGTAAGTAAATGTTTATTTTCTTTCCGCTTGTAAGATTCAGACTGAGCTGTTTCTGTTTCTGAGGTGATGGGAATCCGTGTTTACTCATACAAATGACTGGAAAATATAATTTATGGGTAAATTTTGGGCATGCTGCTGGGAAATCTTTGTTTTCATACTAACTGTTGCCTGATATTGTTGCAGTACTGCATGGTTATTGTTATTTTTTCCACATTTTTTGTTTGTATTTATAATCACAAATTTATTTTTTCATGCCTTTAACTTGAACATCTTGGATTTCTTTTGATTTATGAGCTTTATGGTTTCCCGCCTCTATGTGTTTATTTTCTGTTGTTCATCCTGTTTCCTTGTATTCAGCCTGTCAGTTATTCATTTCCTGTTTTATTTTGAAGCCTTTTGCTCTTTGTTTTGTGTGTTTAGTTTTACATCCCTTTATTTCATTACCTTAATTGTCTTCAGCTGTCCCTCGCACCCCACCTGTTCCCTATTCCAATGATTAGGAATAATAATACCTTTATTATTGCCTTTAATAAAGGTAGTTTTCTGTTTGGATCTCATACCTGCTGACTATGACACGGATTGAGGGCGGATTATCTGACACCAACCAAAGATGGAGAATACTGGTCTTATGTGTAAATGTTGCACCTTTTCAAACATGTTAGCTGGTAGCATTATGGCATAACTTTTACATTTAAGGGAAATGTTCTCCAATTCTAGTTTGTTGCACTTGTTAAGGGCAAATGTACTGACCCACACATATGGTTCTTACACACACACTGGACTTTCTGGACTTTGTTTTTGCACAACATTGGTCACTATATTCTTCATTTCCGGTTAATACTTGTACAGCTGCTGTTATTGTGTATATATTTATTTAGATTTAGATTTCTTCATACATTCTTATATAGTTCTATATTGTGTATTGTGTATTTTGTTGTACAGTTATTTCATTTTTAACCTTAATTTATATTTTATTCCTTCCTAGTTAAATTTACCCTTTTTAATTTTTCATATTTATTTCCTATCTTATTCATAGCCTTTCCTTTTTTGTTTTCTTTAGGTCACGAGCAGTTGTCCAGGCATTTCACTACATATCGTACTGTGTATGACTGTGTACGTGACAAATAAAATTTGAATTTGAATTTGAATTTGAAATGGTGATTGCTTGCAGACAAGTTGGTGTCTTCCACTCAAACTATGACAGAGCGAGTTTTTTTGAGGATGGATTTTCCACAAAGGTGCAATGCTGCTGGTGTGCATAGACTTTAGCTTAATTTTCAATTCAATTTATATAGCATCAAATCACAACAACACCTCAAAGCACTTTACACTGTAAGGTAAAGACCCTACAATAATACAAAAATAAACACAGAAAACCACAACAATCATATGACTCTCTATGAGTAAGCGCGTTGGTGAGAGTGTGACAGAAAAACTCCCTTTGAACAGGAAGAAACCCCCCAAAAATTTAAAATTTTGGTTTGATAAAATGTATATGAAATATAACAATAAACCAAAACTTTGTTTTTCCCAACTCTGACAGATTTACCTCTCTTGCCTTTTGTCTTTTATGTTTGAAGCTAACATGAAAGAAAGATGAATTTTTAAAAGAAGCTTAAGCACTTTTCCCCATAATTACTTTTACTTAGGAGCCTGCTGGATGAGAAATCCCCTCCATGTCACTGTGTGATTTCAACTATCTGTGCCTTCATTCACACCAGAGTTTGAACATTACGTACTGAACATGCAGTCAGCATTTTGATCAAAGCACGGCCACAGAGCAGTAAATCTTCACAGTGTTGTTACACATGCTTTGTCTTGTTATGACAATAAAAGCTGAGTAATCTTGTCATTCATAAGGAACAAAGTGCTCACCGGCAGCTGCTCTTTGTTGTGTTCTGTTCATGTTGTAAAGTTCACCCATAAAACCCGTCTCATGCAATCACGGTGCTATAAAACCCCTGCAAAAGTCAGTTGTCTTTGAACATATATTTAATTCAAATACATGAGCGATAACCCGCAAACATGACCGCACTCGCGAATCACACACGCAGACACACAGACAAGATGTCTCGGAGCTCGAGCTAGTTTAACGGGGTTTTCCAAATGGTTTTCAAATAAATTCCACAACTAAGAAGTGGAGCCCATTTTTATAATGTGGGACCAAAAGGGTGTGAAGGAGGAAAGAAGCAAAGAATATTACTGCGCTAAAAGTAATTCAAACTCTGCTGAATATCTTGATTGTTTTTGAGTGTTTTAAGGTTTATATGGATCATTTGTGTTTGGAGCCTCGAAGTCATTTTTCTGGTCTACAGGATATTTTTATTGGGAATGAAGACTTTCAGGTCAGACTGTGAGAACTCTCCACGCACCACAGCACCTGAATGCAGCACTGCATGATGCCTGCAGCTGCAATCTTTCTGAAAATCATCCAACTGCTCTGATACTCAATGAGGCAAATGGCTGGGATTTTATCTTACACATTTCTGAACAGCCGAAGGCGCACAGATGTTGCTCAGTGCAGGTTGTTAAGGAAAATTACAGACCAATTTCCAGCAGCTATCAAGATAAAATGTTATTATATATTTTCCAGAACGCTCTCGGTTGTAAAACTACATTTGTTTGTGAACCAAATGACCTGTTCATGATTAATGCTTCGGTTACCTTCTTCGCTCCAGTGCGCATGTTTCAAAGTCCTCCTCTTTTCTTATCTGTGTGCATAGGAAACACTCAATTGAACAGATTCATTTTTAAGATAAATTGTGGCACCTCATCCAATATTCGTTCATTTAATAGTTTAACATCGGCCGCAATATCATCCTTCTCATGCGTTTTTTGACCTCTGTATTGCTTACTTGGGACTCTGTACTGTGAAATAAATGAGCATGACATCGCAATTCTGCGGCTTTTTCTTGAGGAATTTCTAAAGTAATGATTTAGGATAAACAGTTTTCACAGAAAAGTCCATTTCCACCATTGTGGAGTTTAACGCTTCAAGTTTTTAAAAATTCTGCCACCTCTGTATTCATACTTTTCTTTTAGTTCGATTGGATGCTGTTTTTGTTCTTTGACTCTAATAGAGTAGCTTTGCCCACAAATTCACAATTTAAAGAATAATCCTTATTTTTCTCATACTGGGCCCCTCATTACTTCTGATTGTCTGAAAGAAGCCCTCATAGCCTCTCTCCCTTTAAGTCAGCACTGGCTTCTCCTCACAAACAGCAGGTTTGGACAGTCAGTTAAAAACACTGCAAAAAACTGTATTAATCCAAGCATTAGGAACAACCTGTGTCGGGGGTCCGCTCACAGTCGCAGCCCATCCAAGAGAGAACTCTTGAAACTATATATTATCAAAACATGGATGTGTATTTGCTTTCATGAAAAATTATCATTGGTAGAATACAGCGGTCCATATGTCACCTAGGCTCAGCTAGCTATGCAAAATTAATGAAACTGGCAACAAGGATGCACAACTTCTAATTTGCTTATATGTGCAAGTGGTTCTGTGTCTCCTTGTTAGCCCTGCAACAGACTGGTGACCTGTCCAGGGTGTACCCTGCCTTTTGCCTGACTGTAGCTGGGATAGGCTCTAGCCCCCTGGCGACCCTGAATTGGATAAGAAAATGGATGGATGGAAACAAAAATGTGTTTATTCCTGTTCTAAGTGGACACATCCCAAAAGTGCGCTTGTCCCAGGGAAAGCTCTCTCACTCATCACTCATCTGGGAGTGGGACTGTGAACAAGTGCATCAGATAGAAGGAGAGAAGGAGAACAGACAAGGAGACACACATGAAACACAGTATCATTGTTTCCATTAATACCAGAGACTTGACGTTTTAGTAAAGATGCATTGTGATGGTTATTCTGAGGGGTAAAAGTGAAGTGATGTTGAGGACACCTAGATTTGTGAAGGCAATAACACGAAGACTGAGGGAATGCAGGATTTTTAAACTGGTAACATAGGTGTATCTACAAAAAATTGAAGATGAGTTTGAATCTCTGACTTTGGCCTCAGGGACAGAGGTCAAGTTTTCTAAAAATCTTGAGTGCAATAACTTGAGAACAAGGCAAAATCTCAGATGAGTTTGAAGACTGGTGACCTTCATCTCAAGATCAAGATCAGAGGTGACGTTTTCTGCCTAATTGTATCTATTTATTAAAAAAGGACAAAACTGATCATCAATACAATTTGCTTTAGGCCCACGACAAATTTGTGGCAAGATGTCTGTAACTTGATTCAGACGTGCTCACAAGTGTTCCCCGAGTATATGTCAACTTCATTATTTTCAAACTTTCCACCATTACACCAGTATAGATTTGACAGGAAAAAAGAATAGCACCATAGGCATCCTTTAAGAATTTCATCTGTGGCAAAAATCCCAGTTGGGCTCGCATCAGGAAGGCTATTTGGTGTAAAATGAAACATGCCATACACGCTGTGCCAACCCCTGGTGGCAAAAGGGAAGCTGAAAGTAGCGTCACACCAGACTGTGAGCAGAAAAAATTCTTTTTTGTGTTTGTTCGTTTAAACTACACATCTACTTATTTGATTAAAAACTGCTTTAAAAAGTGTTGTTAAATCGACAAATGTGAGTCAGAAACTGGAAGAAAAAATAAAAAATTTTTGTGCTTCCAATTTTCCTCGTTGTCTTTGAGTCGAAATGTAACCTAGAAAGATCATAAATGGTTTTTAGCGTTCCGTTGCGTGTGTGTGTGTGTGTGTGTGTGTAGTTCAGCTTTACAGTAGGAAGCATTTAAAACTTAAGAGGCCTAAATTGCTACCTGGACCTTCTGGGCCATTAGCTGCCTTCTGAGAAGAAAGTGCAGGGTTGAGGGAGATGGACTGTAATATGCTCGCTACACGTCCGTTGACGCAAATTCGACTTAATGACATCCATCAGTCACATCCTTGGGGCTCCATACATGAACAATTAGACGCCTGCTTGGTTGCGCTCGATGGTAATCGTTCACATCAGCTGGGTAATGACTCTGCAAAAAGCCCCAACAACCTGTTATCAAATGACAGTTTTTCATATTATTAAAAGAAGTGGTTGCTTTAAAACTAGGTGCATGGCTCTAGTGGACACAGCTTTTATAGTTTTTTTCTGGACAATTTACTGTAAAATTAGTGTGCATACATTAAGTTGCTGATGTGAAAATCAACTTGCATTCAGAGGCCTGAAAACCTTTTTCCTCAATCAGCGAGTTAGTTTTGTTTGTCTTACTGTGCTGTTTTTGTATGGTTTGAAGTGGGTCAGAGTCTGTTATAAAAGCACAGTTTCTCATGTCTTACTCTAACCTTGAACCAGAATTTAGCCATATTTTATTCATGTTGTAAAATATGCACCCAAACAAGCCAAGTGAAACAAATTACCAAAGCGCTCCAAGTCTTTATGAGCTGCAATATTAGGTAAATTTTTACCCATATCCTTCCTTATTAGGATATATTAGTCATCAACTCACAATGATAAACCCCTTGGAGACTTTTCCTAAGCTTATGTCATGAGTATAATTATTCTTAATGTGATTAAACTTTAAAACCCACATGAACAATAACGTTGTCCTTCATAAACACAGATTTGAAATGTTTGACTGTCCTGAGATGAGAGCATACAGTATATTCAGAGTAAACACGAGCCCTGTGTTGGAAAAGAAATAAAATAAATCCAAGAAAGTTTCAGACTAATGCTGAAGTGTAGTGCAGCTAATAAGACTAAAGAGGGACAAAAAACCAACAGCCTTTTAAAATGTGAAGCATTCTAAATATTGTAGATATATTTTGGTGTGTCTGTCAAAGCTGCAGCGCTTCCAGTTCTTGAGGCTGGACATAAGAGTGAATATGTACAATTTAAGTGGAATTTATGACCTACTAGTGTCCATTCGAGTAGCCCTGAGGCTGTGCAAAAGTCCAACAGCACATCACTCAAAAGTGGTTACGCTATACGTAAGTAACTGAGGTGGAAAGTAGCCTGGTACAATTATATATATTTTTTAAGGATCTGTTAATGTTACTGTCCCAGAATAACTCTTTCCAACTGCAAACGCTCCCCTAAAAGATATTTCAACAAAAGATAACAAAGCAGGCACCTGGCTAGGTTTCAAGGTAAAATGTAATCTACAATTTTCAACAGTTGGAAAAGTTGACACTTCAAGTTAAGTCAAGTGGCTTTTATTGTCATTTCAGCCATGTGCAGTGGTACAGTACAGAGTGAAACAAGATAACGTTCCTCTCAGACTCTGGTGCTACATATGACATATAACAGACAATCAACACAGGACTACATAAAGTGCAATGTACAAAAATTGCAAAAAAACAAGACAAGACAGTGCAACACTTGCCAGAACAGGACGATACAAACACAAGACAGTGCAATCGAAATGTGCAAAATACTGAGTGTTGTGTCAAAAAGTAACTTGGTGTCTGAAGGTGTGTGTGTGTGTGTGTGTGTGTGTGAAACTGCAGATAAGTGCTTGGTTGTGACATGAAGGTGTCACAACCAGTGTGTGTGTGTGTGTGTGTGTGTGTGTGTGTGTGTGTGTGTGTGTGAGTGAGAGAGAAAGATACTGCAGATAAGTGCTTGACTAATATGCAAGAAAAGTTCTGGGAGAAGATGTGGTGAATCAGCTGGGAGCAAATAAACAAATCTCACACTTATCTCAATAAATAAATATCTGAATATAAACATGTGAAAGCTGTAAAAGGATTTTGGGTATTTTACTTCTTGTCAGAGTTTAGCTGGTTAATAATGTTTGAGCAGGCTTTGGTGGATGACAACAAACCATTCATGTGTGTAGCAAAAGGTGGACTGCATTTGCATAAACACCAGCTTGAAACCATCTTTAGGTTTTTATTCTTTAATTAGTCTGTTTTTGTAAACAGTGACTAGTGGAAGTCTTAGCGAGCATATTTTCTACCAACAGTGGAAGCTGTTGTTACCCTCAGAGGTTAAAACTGTGGTTATGATTGATGATTTGGTCAGTGCTTATCCAAAACGCTACGTCAACACAACAGTTAATGCTTACATTTGAGAAATTCTTGACTTAATGATAGGTGTTGGTGGTCAGAAGAAATGTGGCATCTAGGAGCGCCTCCCACATTGACGTACTGAGAAACTGTCATTGGTTTGTGCCCGATGAGCCTATGTGTTGTACTTTTGGTGGCACCAAAGCACGTCACATGGACTCTGTGTCTGTGCATTCAGTTATTATGATTTTGGATTCTTGACACTTAAAGTTATGAAACTTCCAACTTCTCCAGTGTTCCTGCTTCGGTTTACCCTCTGTGGACAACTGACATAAACATCTGTTTCTTTCTTTTAAAGAAGCCTCCTTCCAGCTTGTTATTGGTTCATGTGGTCGTCTTGAAGGAAGTGGTTGTCGTCGTTGTTGAAAGCGGGTGTGAATGCTGCATTTTTAAAAACAAAAGTGATTTATGAGACCTCTGGGTTCTTCTTTTGTCTTTACAGCTGTGGTTTCGTCTCGACTGAGTGTCTCTTAAACACTTAAAAGGCTGCATCCTTTTGTCTTTCTGTCCTTGAAAGTCGAGAACTCGGGCCGTCTGATCCTGGAAAAAGAAACTGCAGTCCCACTGATTATCCTCTCACCTGCTTCCAATACTGCTTGTCTTCAGTCATGATCTTTAAATTGCATTAAATTTAGTAAAACAAATTCCAACTGTTGCTGGATCCAACTATGTGTGAGATTTATTAGAGAACAGAAGATGAAATACTGCTTGTTATCATTTTATTAAAACAGGCCAGAGAGTTGGATAACAAGGTTTCCAGGAGACATTAAAAGTTATAACATGCTATATAATATTTTAAGATGTGTTTCTGCTTCAGCGGTCACTGATTTTGTATCTTGGAAGTCAGTCGTGTAAATTCCAGTAATGCTAGAATTGATTAATTCCCATCTTCTTATAAGAATCCGATATCTGCTGTAGCGTCAGCAGTGATTAATTTGGGCTTATGGGAATGTTGTATTCGGTAAACAGCAGCCAGGGTCCAAAAATGAAAATGTAAACAGCAACAAAGGCTCGGAGTGTTTCCACTGAATTCAGGGTAAAACAGGTTAGCACAGTGAGTGGTTTTATTGCTCCCCCATGGGGAAAGCAGTATGTCTGAAATGAGTTATCACCACAGACATAAATCTAGTCTGACACAACAACTCTGCTGGCCAGGAAACGAGTCAGTCAGTGAGTGAGTCCAGTGTGTCAGCAAAGCTGACAGCTGAATGGACTGATTGGACAACTGGGCAGCCAGACGAGCAGGATTTGGGACGCCGGTTAAGTTAGAGCTGAGATGAAAACCAGCAAGTGCTAATGAAGGAGTGACATTATTCAGTTATTGGCTTTGTAACCCTGTCCAGACTGATAGATGTCAATGACTTTATTGCTCATCTGTATCTTTAGTTCTTTTGGCCTACTTCACTTTGTCAGACATGTTATTTAAATGATTTCTTGATTGGATAGGTCTGGGTGTGAAATTGAACCCAGTTTTCCCAAAAAATGTGGTTGATTCATGACTGATTTCTAAAAACTAAGAAATCAGGAAGGGCTCACATACTTTTCCACAGCACTCCAAGTTTTGAGGTGCAGGAAGACCAACCTGGGAATTGCTGGACTGTCTTCTGTGCTGACTGTATAGTTTTACCACATTATACTTAAAAGAAAAGGTGAGTGACTGAGCTCTACTTAAACATAAAAAGTACAGATTCTGATCTAAAAGACTAAAAAACATCTTAGTCAAGTTTTATTTGTATGAATACGATTTTGTTTTTCTCAAATTAAATCTGGACTAAGTATTTAAACATAAATAAATCTAAAGTAACACAGTATTACAACGCACATGCTACAGGGTATTTTACCTGTTTAATATCTGACAGACCAGCACAGTGCATTTCTGGACGGTGCTGCTTTGCACAGTGGAAAAAGGATCACCCTGATCAGACTTACAGTCAGTTAATCACATCTCCCAGCAGAAAATCACAATTTTCTCTCTTTTCATGCACATAGACACAAAAAAATGGCTGCCTCATTTCTGAATGGCAGTTTGTGACGTTTTTATGTAGGAAGTTTGCAATGACGGTCACAGAGTTTTATGCTTACAGACTCAAATTTCCCTCTGCTTACATGCAGCAACAAAGAGTGCTTTAGGAAAAAGAAGGTGGTGGTGTTGGGAGTCACTCATCATTTACAGAGGAGAGTAAATCCCCCATAGTGCCAAGTGTTTTTTTTATTTCTCTGGTGCTATTTTATCATAATTTTAAGTCACTTTTATTTTTAGATTTAGGCACCAAGAAACTTGCATTTTAAATCATTTTAATCTTTTTTCTTATAACTGGCCTGTTAATCCTCAAAGGCTGTTGATGTTGTTTCTTTTTCGGAAAGCTACATTAGTTTCTAAATCTCCTTTTTTATAGATTCTCAACAATATGTGATGCACAAAATATACTATAACTGAACTACATCAGATGTTGACTGATAGGAAAAGGACAATTAATTAAAGTTTTTTCCTCAAGACATCTTGAATTGATCCGGCTCAGTATGCGATGTATTTGTACAATTTCTGGGAACGATAAAAATATTTCTCCATTGTTGCGCTAACGTTGTGGTTTGGGTTGGTTTGCTCCTTCTTTGGTGGTGAAAAAAACCACAACACTACTTTTTTGCTGCAAATCAGTCAATCTGTCAAATTTCTCGACAGGATTCCTTGAAAAGTTTTGTTTTTGAGTGACCTGAAATCAATGTCAAGATGAAGAAGAACAAATTATCCACCCATGTGTGAAAATAAAAGTCACTAAAATAAAAAAAATGGTTAAAATCTTGATGTGTGAGCCATAAAGCTGACATTTGTTCAGCTCTTCTATCATTATTTCAGAGTTACATGTCCACATATATGAGAGAAGATGGTTTATTTGACTATAAGCTAACTTTTTAACACCACTTTCAAATCAGCTGTGCAAAAAGGCAGAAAATAACCTGGTCTGGAAATACTGTTTTTGAAATTGGATGCAAATCTGAAGAAAGGCACAGACTTTCTGTGTCTGTCTTCACAATGGAAGCCCAATTTACCCACAATAAAAAGCCCTGGTTCTTGGGTTGTAAACGTAAAAAGACTTTTTAGATATGTCCCATTAAGTCTGGACCGAGAATGAATCAGTGTGTGTTTTGGTGGTGAAGCTAGAAGGGCCTCTATAATTCATCCAGCCAGGCCACCGGCCATAGAAGTCACTGAATAACGAACTGTCTCACTGGCCAACTGCCGCACTGGCTTTCTGGCTGATGAGGCAGTCAGGTGATTACAAGGACGCCATTCGGTTTTACAGCAGAATAATATGGCCACTGTTCGCTCTCTTTCCTTTCTCTCGCGCCCCATGAGGATATAGAGGGGGTCGGCAGGGGAGTAATTAAGGTTTTAGGGAGCTGCCTGGCTGGTTCAGGGGTTAGAGGGTAAAGAGTTGGGATTTATTAGGGCCATAAATCAAACACAGACCTCTTTCCCGACATCCCTCCTCCGTAATGCCCCCTCTTTAAAAAAAAAAGTCTTTCATGCTCAGATAGATAAATGGATAGATAGATGTTTAAAAAACTGTTACCTCACGCACACTGAGGCTTTCAGTTCTGACGCACAAATCTTCCTCTGATGTTTGTGAACGTGTCAGCTCCACAGAGGTTCAACTGTACTCCAAACTGTCCTTAAGGACCCCAACACCTCTTTGGTTTAATAGGAAACAGGGACGGTCAGTCAGTCAGTACAGACGTCCTCCTTCAGTTGCAGGATGCAGGGAAAAGATACCCCACTTGAACTTGATGTAGACTTAAGCTTACTTCTTAGCTTCTTCATCATTGTGGGTGAGGATGAGTGTTTTTATGCCATAATTCTGTTTAATGCCAATAAAGATTTTGCGTAAATATCCAGGACTGATGAGATCTAACTGCAGCACTGGTTTAAAACAAATCACAGAATTAACAAAATGATTTATAGGTTGAGACACTTTGAAGCAAATTTGTCCAGCACTGCCAACATTTCCATCTAGTGAAAGCAAATCTTAGCGTTTCTGTTTCCAATTATTGCTGCTCATCAAACAGCATTGCATGGAGCCTAACTAATATCTTTGCATGAATTTGAATCCTTAATATAATATTGGTAAAGTGGATATTTTTCTGAAACCTTTTTTCTCTTAATAAATGAAATCATCATTTAAAAAACCTGCTCTTTGTATTTACTCAGGTTATCTTGGTCTAACAATAAAATTTGTTTGCTGATCGGAAACACTTAAGTCTGAAAAATGTGCAAAAAAAGTAAAAATTCAGGAAGGGGGCAGATACTTTATGACAACACTGTACATTCTCACCTATGTACTTATCAACTGAGACACTTTTCCAGTCGGTTTTTCCTGTGTTGTCCTACGTAGATTGCATTCTCCTGGTTTTCTTTTCATTCTAGTTTTCTTTATAGATTTTGTTACATAGTTATTAACTTTTATACAGTTTTTCTTTTGGCTTTGCTCATCGCCTGCTGCTCACCTGGTTTGTTTGCCTCACTGAATGCCTGCATTGCCTGCATTTCAAAGATTTCCCTATACAGATGATTTTGAGCCTTAATAAACATAAATGTAAAATAATTTTACCATATAAAAACGCAACTCCTCTACAATTGCCATGAAGAGGTTAATTGGCTATGGGCCCAGAACTGTTTTTGTTTTTCAACCAGACTGTAAATGTGTTTATTTCTTCTCTAAAGTCGAGTATTTTATGATGATTTCTGGCGGCAGACTACAAAAAAAGGCCATTAGAAGATCTGCAGTTTTACGCCGGCGTCATTTTTCAGTCCCGGAGGTTGCCACCGAGTCTGGAGCTGCTGTCTGATGACTGTTATCTTATTCTTCTATTGCTCTTGATTTAAACAACTTGATTAGTATTGATGTGATTTTAATGTACTGGCTTATTCTATCCTGTGTTTCATTTCATCTGTGCTGATTGGCTTGTTTGTAAATGCCTAAATCAAACCCATAAAAGTGTTTAAAAAAAAAAAAGGAAAATGTTTTGACAGACCAAACTAGACAGTGAAAAACAAATCTTCAGAGCTCCTCTTCCATCACCGGCCTCTTCTGTCCTCTCAGTGTTCAGAGGCTATTTTAATCATTAAAGGCTCAGGAGTGCTGTGGGTGTGTGTGTTGGTGCTCTGATTGAAGGGCAGCCATTGAAGAGTATGGTTTCGTGGTCTGGACTAACAGTATGCAGGATGCCATACAGGCCTGGGCTGACACAGCTGCACCACACCAAGATCATAGCGCATGTGGTTAATGGGTGGGTGTGGGGAGTGGAGGTTGTGGAGATGGAGAAGCAGCGTGTGGGTAAGGGGACGTTAAAGCATCACATTATAGTATGTAGATTAACCCTAATTCAAATTCTTAATTTAACAGTTCTCACTGGGACTGAGAACTGCCCAGTATGGTCTGTGCTGTAGTCAACTCAAAGGAAAAACAAAGAGGCACCCTCATTTTCCTTTGGATCTAATTTGTCATCTTTTTTTTCTTACAGAAAAATACCATAAAACTTTCGGACTTTCAGAACTGGAGACACTGCAATGTCTTGACAAACATCAGTATTGCAAATAGGTGCGAGTGTAAAGTTCTTTGACTCTAAACCTAGAAGCCTTAAACGATACTCGACTTAAATTTGGCCTGCCAAAAAAAAAAAAAAAAAAAAAAAAAAAAATTGGCCTGCCTTTCTTTTATGCCTGCTCCATGGTCTAATAGATGTCTAATCTGTTTTCTTCCTAAGACTTTGTCTTTATCGTCGTGAACGATTATTAAATATCAGTAAGGGGTAATTTTCAAGGGAATGGTCAAATAAAATTTAGTCATGTGGTCATTTTTCCTTCTCAGAAAATGTCAGTGATGCAGGGAGCCCGTGCCTTTACTGGAAAAGGCTCACATGCCGTAGGAATGGATCGACCAGATCCCCATTATTGTTGTTATAAAGGGAATATAATTGTTGCACTTTCACAGAGCAAAGCTAAACCCCCCAAAAAAACAAAACAAAACAAAACAGGACCCACACTAGAGGCAGTGTGGCGCTGCCCAGGGAGACAACCTCAGAGAGCAGACTGGCCAATTTTTATTAGTTTTTTTCTTTTTTTTTGGGCTTAGTCACAGAATTCTATGCTTGAACCTCATGTCAACAATCACAGGAAGAGGGTAAATAAATCTTGTTTGTCAAGGAAAGTGTGTTTTGTCACATTATAAAGTGGTTATTAAAGGTTTGAACACAGATTGGAGACTTTCTGGATGGAGTTTGTCTGTTTCCTTCAGGTGTTTCATGTTTTTTTCAGGAATTCTGGCTTCCCTGCACAGTCCAAAGACAGGCGCTTTAGTCTAATCAGTGAACCTCAGGGGTGTGTAGATCAATCCAAATATTGCTGGTAATGCCGTCAGATCAATACCAGTGCCATAGGATCGATACTTTGTTTCTATCCTATAGATTTTTCTTCTGGAAATGAAAATGTAGACCTCAAACATCCACTATGAAAAATGTCTGGACCCATTTTTTTGTTGGCCTTCACTTTTGTCTAGAGACTGTAGAACATGTAATCAACCTAAATTGACCCAAAGTGCTTTGGAAACTGGGACATTTACATTACAAGTCTTCAAAGAAACTGTTTTCAATATATAAAAAGGTGAAAGGTGAATTGTGTTAAGTAATTATTGTGGCATAGAATAAGATGCTCTGTCAAGATATGGTTGTAAGATATGACTTGAGTGGTCAGTACAGGACTAGCAAAGCACTACATAAATGCAAATATATTAAGCTGAAAATTAAAAATTAGAAGTGACACAACCTGAGATAGTCATATGCTTTCAATAGCAAAAAATTATATATATTATATAACCACAAAAAAGAAAACACTGCCTGCTTTAGACACTTAAAAACTGAGTTTAAAACATAATCAAAAATGCATTTACATTTATTCATGAATCTTTTAACTACATTAAAAATTAATAACTGAATCTGTGCATCAAGGAAAGAAGTATGATAGTTAAAACCATGCTCAAAACATACAATAAGTAACATTTCTGCATCAAACATATTACTTAAGTAGACAGTATAATGTAATCGGATGAATTTTGTGTTAATTTATCTATCGATCTATTTATCCATCGGCATGCTTTATTAACCCTGGGGATTTAAAATATTACTATTAAAGATAGAAGAAGGCAGTCAAAGTGTGAGGTTAAAAAAAGGTTCAAGTAAAGGTCTGTGCTTCTCTGCTGTTTCTGTTGCCGTCCAGCATAAATAAAATTCAAGATTCATCTCCTGGCAATATCTATATGTCCTGTAAGTCTGAGGCTAAGGTTGTAATATGATTAAATGAATTGTGCATTTTTGATTTTTATATTTCTAAGTGATCATTTGATTTATAAGAATTCAGAAAAAAATTAAAACATTAAAAAGAAACAAAAAACAAACACCACACCAACTCTTTCATAAAGCTGATGGTGAATTAACTTAAAAACGTATAAGATTGTTAGAATAATTTATCATTAGATGGTTGTATCGAGTGATTTTCTTCAAGATTTTGTAAATGAAAACACCAGAAATTCAGAGAAGCGCAGTAGAAAATAAAACAGAGCCTGTTTATTAGTGTTATCAAAGCGATCCACTGATGTCTCCCCGCTTACAGACAGTCCACTCTCTGCTTCCTTCCCTCAGCAAAAGCCCCCCCCTGCTCTCCCAGTGAGTGGCCCATTGACATACCAAGGGCCGCTTTCAGCGTGCCTTCATGTCTGTGGCTCTTTTTAGCAGCCTGCGTCTCCAGCGAGTGTGGCCTGACAGAGGACGTTTTCAAACCAGCTCTGACATTGATGAAACACCTCCGGTAGAGTCCAGGAGCTGTAGTTAAACACACCGCAGTGAGAGTGCTGACTGAGACCATGAATCTATGTGTGTGTCTCTGTGTTTATGACTAAGTAGTTTTTCAAGAGTCGTTTGGCAAACAGAGGCCTATTTGATGCATGAAACTTTGAATCCACACTTGCACTTGGAGAAAACATTTTTCCAGATAGCTGCCAAATGCAATTTGATGTTATATATATTTGGAATAACAGTCCGATTGTCCGACTTTTAGAGGAGCAGGATGTATTTCTTTTTCCCCATTTATGCTGAATATTACGGATTGAATGAAAAGTTGTGACAGCGGCAAACTAATCTTACTTTTTAAATGAATCATTAAAAGTGTGGAAGCCTCATCATATTCACAGGTTAGAGGAGGGCTTGACAGATCAGACTGAAAGTGGAGGTGGTGGTTTACTGTACAGGTCTCATTAAGAGCTCTGGAAGAATATGAGGCAACAGGAAGTTGGTTCTGTTGTAGTGCCCTGCTCTGCCCTGCTTCATGCCATGGTCTGCTCTGTCTCAGCCTGTGTGTGTAGATGCTGAAGGAGATTGAGTGTGTGAGAGAAAACACATACACACTCTAAACTCAACAATACCACCTAAACCCCTAACCCCGAAACAAACCTACTCCCAATTCTAACACTTGACATGACCACCAGTCAAAATGCACTTCATTGCAAGCATGAAAGCCTTAATTGGTCCTCACAAAGGCAGAAGATTATTTTTACACAGGCACATGCGTGCATACTAGGAGCAGAGCAGTAGTTTCCTGGTTGTGGAAGTGAATGTGACTATTACTGGGCTTTTAATGTCTCCAGATTGCAAGCCTTGTTCCTGCCCCCGCATCCGCCGGCACTCCTCCGTCCACAACTGTGAAATTGGGACCATGTGTTGTTGCTGCAGTCCTCCTTCTCCTTTCTGGACTCCTTTTTTTTTGCGATCTTCCTAAATTGGGTTTTATCAGCATCCCTCAGATTAAGAAGCACTGCTTCTCAGTCTCATGCTCACCTTGTTCTTCAGGTGTTTCCTCACTTTATACTCACTCTGTACAAAACACAGGGATTAAAATGCAGTTTTTCAACCTCCCCACACCTGTGCTGTTGCTGTCCCTTCACCCCCATCTGATCACAGAGGACGGCTGTCCCTCCCTGGTTCTTCCTGTAAAAAAGAGTTTTTCCTTCCCACTGTCACCAAGTGCTTACCCACAAGGGTATTATTGTACCCCTTATTGTATTGTATTGTATTATTGTTGTGTCTTTGCCTTATAATATAAAGTGTCTTAAGGCTCAAGTCTTAAGGCTTAAGGCTCAAATGCCTCGATTTGAGTGGCTTAGAAATTTCTGACTCCTGCTTTTCTGTTCCCTTTGAGAGATCAGTTTAAAAAAATCACTTGGAATATAGAGATAGGAATATTATGGTGGCAGAGATTGCTGACAGAGGAGAGGAGAGAACATCCAGGCTACAATGAAGCAGCCAATGAAGGGGGGTGAAAGGAAAGCTGGTGTTTATGTATTGGTGAGTGTGTGTGTGTTTTTAGGGGTTGCTGAGGTGCAGAGGTCACGTCTCGCCAGGATGCAGGGGTCAAGTTTATTTTTCCTGCAGAGGAAAGGGAAGGAAGAGGGTCAAGCAAAAAAAAAAAAAATCTCCTTAATAATATGGATCATACCAATCTCTTTAACATATTAAGGAGTTATGTATATCTCATTGCTCAGTTATCTTATTTAAATTAGATGTAAGAGTATTATATTTGTTTTGACTGTGGCTCAGGCTCCTAAAACGTATTTAGAGTTAGGTTCATAAGTCTTTGGACACAGTTTTTGTAGTTTTGCCTCCGCACACCACCACAGTGGATTTAAAATCAAACAAACAAGATAAAAATTGAAATATTCCAATGACCGTTTAGAATTTAAAATATTAACAACATGTAAAAATGCAATATTTCATTAAATGACATTTGAATTTGTTGATATGCCATCTTATTTCTGAAGTAAGGGCCATTCATGTCAAAATAATTATTTTCATCACAGAAGAGATTTGAACCCTACGGAAGAGGATTAGGGCCACTGGAAAGAAAATCTGAGAAAAAAGTAAGTATTCTGACTTTAATCTCAGAATTCTGAGAAAAAAGTCGGAATTCTGAGATTAAAGTCGAAATTATGAGATTAAAGTGGGAATTCTGAGATTAAAGT
>NW_024582427.1:1852304-1881739 GCF_018398535.1 Haplochromis burtoni | reverse complement strand
TGAGATTAAAGTGGGAATTCTGAGATTAAAGTCGAAATTATGAGATTAAAGTGGGAATTCTGAGATTAAAGTGGGAATTCTGAGAAAAAAGTTAGAATTCTGACTTTAATCTCAGAATTCTGACTTTTTCTCTTTTTACTCTTTCACAGTGTGTCTTTCGTTCTGTCTCCCTCATCCCCAATTGACTGTGGCAAATTGAGCCTGGTTCTGCCAGATGTTTCTTCCTGTTAAAAGGGAGTTTTTCCTTCCCACTGTCGCCAAGTGCTTGCTCAGAGGGTGTTGTCTGATTGTTATGGTTTTTCACTGCATTATTGTAGGGTCTTTACCTTATAATATAAAGTGCCTTGAGATGACTGTTGTTGTGATTTGGTGCTATAACATTTGATATTCTAAACGCCAGAGTATTTGGACATGCATCTAAGGTGGTTGTAGCTCCCACTGTGTCCTACATGTTAGGGAAAACAATCTCATTGTCCTGAAATTGTCTGATTTATTGCTCAGTTAATGAGTTCTAAAGGCAACTTAGAAGCAGTTGTGATTGATAGCGACTCAAGTGCTGCTCTTAATGACTCCTGAAATCTGACTATCTTTAAATTGTGAAGCATCTGTATGCAGTCCTTTTATGTGTTCACTGTGTTAGATAGTGTTTGAGTTAGCTACCATTTTCCAGCTCATCATTTCCAAATCTTTGATCGTCAGTAGTCTGGGTTGGGCTCAGATGGGTGCACAACAGTGCAAAAGCAAAGTGCTGCACACGTTTACCCTATAGTGTGCAGTGCTTAACATCAATATACAGGCGGAGGTGTGTGTGCGTGTGGGGGGGCTCAAACACACGGATGCTATCTGTCTGCTGAAGGACTTCCTTCCACTCAGGCACAAAGGCCCTTGAGTTTCAGAGGTTTATCAGGATACTTCTGATACACACTCCACTCATACACAGACGCACAGACTTGCTTTAGCTTTTTCATCCACACACAATACAAACTGAGGCATCTTATTAGTGTCAGGATGCGGTGAATAGCCTCCACCCTAACCCCAGGGTTATCCTCAGAGGTCACAGTATAACATCCTACAGGAAGTGTACACACACACACACACACACACACACACACACACACACACACACACACACACCTTTTCCCCTTCCTTCTCATGTCTACGCTCAAATTTCACAGCATAACATCCTGAAGGAAGACTCATGGGAATGTAGCGCATCACAGTGTTAAACTACAGCTCTGTTTCCAGACAGCTCAGGACACCGTGTGTTTCATCACTCCTTTACTTACCAGCGTTTAGCAGATATTTAGAAACACTGAGCATTAAAGACAAACTGAATGGCGCAGCAGGTCCTCTGTGGTGACAGAGAACTTAGATTACTGATTTATTGGTCGATCTGCCCTCATCTATGGCTACACGCTGTACATAGTTAATGAAATAATAAGACTGCACATAGAAACCGTGCAAAGCTGCTTCCTCTGAAGGGTGTCAGATCTCTCCTTTAGAGATTGCTTGGTTATTCTGGAGAGTAACATCCCATCTGTCTTCCTTCAAATGGTGCCTCATATCTTTACCTTTGCTAGATGTAAAAACACAAAAAAGTAGCAATACATACTTTTTACCTTTAGAGCTTCTGAAATGGTAAATGTGACCTAAACTAAGAAAACGGTTTGTGTTTTCTCATTTTAATTTATACAAATGCAATAACTCCTGCATCTGTTTCGAAACGTAGCACTTCAGTAGACAAAGAGAGAGACAGAGAGGAGGAAGGAAAATTAGTGGATAAATTAAGACAGGGCATGACTCCAGCCTCATTTCTGTCCTTTGGCCACAAAACACCATCAGTGTTGAAATTTGTCTAAAGCAGCTCCTTTGTCTATTTCCACCTGAAAGGAATGGAGGCTGATAAGGATTAAAATTGCGTGTGTCTCTAACATAGGACAAAACAACAACCCTGAAGCCATTCCTGTAATCTCCCTCAATTTCCCTCCCACTCAATCATCCTTTTCTCTTGTTCCCCTCTCAATAACTCTGTCTTCCCTCCAAGAGTCACATCAAAGAGCAGAGGGCTATCAGCGCTGTGAGCTCTGTGTGTGTGTGCTGGACATACCACAGCTTATCTCTGTGTGAAGCAGACCTCTTTCTGGTTTATCTGTCGCCATTTAAAAAAAAAAAAAAGGAAAATAATGTAAGAACAAAACTCATCTAGCCCAACAAAGAGCAAATCTAAATCAACGCTGGTGCTAAATATCAGGATTTTCCTCTTGTGGAGTATTTCTTTTTACCTCTAGGGTCACGGCCAAAAGTAGCTCATGTCCAGGCTGATACTTACACACTCAGGAGCAGGAAATGGTGCAGCTACAGTGTGTTTTTGATTAGCATGGATCTGATATTAAAGGTTAAGCTATTCACTTGTTTACAGATGTTCCAGAGAGGAAACGGCCACTTGTTGAGCATCTTAACTGTTTGGCAAAAAGAAGAGTGAGAGATACGATCGCTCTTTGTTCTTCTTCTCAGAGGGGAAGCTCAAAAAACCAGCTGTATGTTCTTCAGGCTGACCATCACTACATATCACAGCTGAGTGAGAGTTTGCATTCATTACTTTTTTTCCCATTTTCATTGCTTTCTTAGTGTCCCTGTAGACTTACAGGGACACATGAAGGTGGCAATAAGGAGAGGGATACTTGTGAATCATCACTTGTACAAATATCATGGAAAGAACCATCCATCCATCCGCTTATCCTGTTCAGGGTCACGGAGGTGCAGGAGCCTATCCCAGCTGCCATAGGGCGAGAGGCGGGGTACACCCTGGACAGGTTGCCAGTCTGTCGCAGGGTTGGAAAGAGCTATAAAAGTGGAATTTTACCTCCATCTTCACAAGAATAAATGTCTCGACAAATTCATCCCAAAGTCACGTCTTAGGTTTGCAAAGTTGCATCTGAACAAATCACATGACTTCGGGAACAATGTCCTTTGGACAGACGACAGGCAGCATATGAGCACAAACACCTCATAGCAGCTATTAATGGTTGCAGGGTGATAGTTGGGGCTTGTCCTGCAGCCACAGGACCTGGGCACTAATGCTACTTGATAAATCTGACTCATTAAGTCAACCAATGATCTCCTCCTTGCTTTCTTCTCCTATCTTTCACCAATCTGGCCTTCACCACATCAACACAGATAATAGTATGAATAAGAAAATAAAATATAAAACAGTGCTCCTCGAGGCAAAGTAAATTAGTTTAGCACACCAAAGCACTGAGACCATGATTTTGCTGGGCAGGACAGATTAAAAACAAACAAACAAACAAATCAGGATTTAGTTTGATTGAAATGCTGTGGTGGGACATTAGGGAGGGCTGTGCATTAACGAAAGCATGCAAATCTCAAAGAACTGAAGCAATACTGAAAAGAAGAGTGGGCCAAAATTCTTTCATAACATGTTGGAGACTGATAAAGTCAGAGGGAAAACCATTACCTTAAATTATTGCTGATAAAGGCAGTTCTACAAGCTACTGAATCATGAGGTATAATTAGTTTTCACATGGCTGCATAGACTCCCGAGAAAACTTTGTTTTTGTCATTACTATAGTTTTAAAAAGTGTTGCTAAAATATTAGATGCATTCATATTGAATTATTGCTTTAGATTATTGTTTTTTATTATTTTTATTTTATTATTATTTTATTATTGTCCTACGATCCTATTGAATGTGGATTGGCTGTAAGGGTTAACGGCCTTTTTTCCCAGTTTCCAAAAACAAAACAAAACCCCAGTTTCTTCAGACTCAGACTGGGATTGTCACTTTGAGACCCATCTGTGTTACCTTTAACCAGCAAAAACACTTTATGTAATACTGGTGAAGATGGTAGATGCTAATAATATCATAGCTTTGCCTTTACTTGTGATCTTTTTCTGTATTAAGGTTATTAGCAGATATTGCACTGCAGAATCTTTCAATTGCCCAGAACCCATCTCATTATGTTATATGGTTTTATGTAATCTGCCCACCGGCTTTTGAAGGAATTACAAAGGCCTATTAGGCATTGTTTGCACAGTTTGTAGCATAAATGGAACAAAACTACATAATGACATATTAAAGTTTCTCTTGCAGTAGGAAGAAGATTTGGTTGGTTTTAGTGACATATAGAGTTTATTCACTGGTTGCACGTGACTGTGATTTTGCAGGATATTGAATCAAAAGCAAAACTTTTTTTTGCCTCTTCCTGGAATAAAGACATCTGACAAAACCAAACATGTCAGTAGCTTATTGTCCTGCAGTTCATTGATAGTGATGGGTGACTTGTTAGAGCATCCTTAAAATTCTCCAAATGCCAGAGACCCCTGTTTCTGCAAAAAGGAATGTGAAGTAGATACATAAAATTATTTGAGGGAACAAAAATTTGTGCACCACAGTGGCTGCGCTCCATCCACACCTCTATGCTGCTTGATAAAGCTGCCCACCTTGAGGACATCTTGGCTGGGGGCTTAGGAGGTGTGTGTGTGTGTGTGTGTGTGTGTGTGTGTGTGTGAGGCGGGGGGCATCTGCTCTTCTGATAGCTGCCTGAAGGGCTACATCACAGGAACACGAGCCCTCTTTGATAAGCAGGCTTGTTGAAGCAGCTGCAGACCATCACTGACCACAGGCAGGGCTGATAACAACTGCTGGGCCACAAACACACACTCTTAAAATAACAGGAGTGCAGATAGAGAACTCAAACACAACACGTACCTACGTTTGTCATCAGCGACCCTCACTAACATAACTGAGTCTAGCGCAATGATACTGCATGTAAACACATTCAAATAAATATCTGAAAATGACATGTAATGTTGAATACATGTGTTAGAAAAGTCTGACTACAGTACATTCATGTAGTTGTAAAAAGCATGATGATATATTAAGTAATCCAAAGTATTCAGAATACGTTGCTCTCATTGAGTAACGTAACGGAATACGTTACAGAATACATTTTGGGGCATGTATTCTGTAATCTGTAGTGGAATACATTTTAAAAGTAACCTTCCCAACACTGATTACCAGTCAGACCTTGATTTCTCATATTTCCTCAGTAAAAGAAACACACAAAATGCACTTTTGTTGTCAGTGCATTGAGAAATCTACTATTTCTGTACCTCATTCTACATGTGTACAGTGACAATAAAAGGCACACAAGCAAACCAGGACAATGGTTTGTCTTCTTGGTTTTGTATTTGTACTAAATTTTTGATTTGATTTCAATCAGTGTTTCCTTTAGTCTTACTCACTCTTTGCTTAGATTTATGCCGCAGTCACACAGGCCTTGGCAATTTAGCGATGACTCCCATCAACCATTAGCAACTGGTTGCCAACCAGTCTCTTGGCTTGTGTGACTGATGACTTAACTTCCTAAGACCCGAACTCTTCCATGGTATTCATTTTTAATTTCTCTTCGATATTTGTGCATATTGGGACCCGATGAATGTAAAAACAAAGAATTACCAGATTTTTTTTTACCGGATTTTTGTTTCTGAGAAAAATGAGAGGACAGTGGCAGTACAACCTCGAAAGTGGATATTAGACCCTTATAGAGCAAAATTTATTATTTTGGTCTAGACAACCCAAAATATGATGTCCATATATGTGGACGCCACATATAGGTCCTAGGAGGTTAAATACCAACAACTATTTGGTCAGATTTATGAAAAGATTGGGATTTGGATTAAATATGCTCCAAATATACTGCAAAAATAACATTAAAGGCACTAATGGAGCTTCAATTATGACTCTAATATGTCCTGGTCAAACTTAAATACGCAGCAAGTTGCCAGGGCAGGTTAGGTTAGGTAAACAAAAAAAAAGCAATGCGTGATGAAAAATATGTGTTGTCACTTGTTTTTCAGGATATTCCTTCCATGCAAACATGGAAAAACAGATTTAGTTCCTTATATGAAGTTCTCCTTTCACTTTGACCTGTAGATCCAGATGTTAAAAGTTTTTGTATTTGCATCCATATTAGGATAAAAAGAGGGAGTGCAATTTTTATTGCATATAAATTGGCCGTGTAAATGCTGACATGTAGCATGGACTATCCAAAAAAATCCCTATATATGTTTATTTTGGAACTGTAACTATGTGCATATACAAACTTTCTTTTGCGATACTAGAAATAGACATCCATACCTATTTGCTTCATTACGTAGCAGATTTATCTTGGCCAAAAAAAAGAAAGAAAACAAAGCGATGACATCACTCGTTACCAGCATAAGCAGTCGTGAGATACAGTGCTATTTATCATTCTCTGTATCATGACTGCAGATACTGAGAAATGCAGATAAATGTAATGAAAGTCTAACTTTAAGGCTTCCTTAGAATGATAACACAGAGCCAGCAGAGAGGCCTGTAGGGAGGCATAAAGAACCCAAACTTTCCCACTGTCCATGTAAAATACTCCGTCTTTTTTGGAGACTGTGCTTTTGGTCTGCTTACATCATAAAAACAAACGTGACTTTGGTAGATCATGTGATTTTGCAAACACTGACCCAACTGAGAGAGTTCACACACTCCCTGAAAAACCTGGGCATGTTCCAGTTTTCTAAACCTGGACGAGTCCTAGACTTAAAGTACCCTGAGCAGGGAGAGTTTCCACAGATTTTCTTTCTCACTTGTAGCAGAAACTACTCGATCGCGATCGTGCGAGTAAATGAGCTGCCTGGATGGAGCCACTAGGGGGCAGCACACATGACGCCTACATGCTACAATTAAACGCACCAGACAGTTTGCCGAACTATTCGTACAGTGGTGCAATCAGACTTCTCACAGACTGTATAATAGAGAGCTGGCAGGGTAAAGACCAACTAATGTCCCATCTGACTGCATGAGAGATTTACACTATAACAAGCAGCTCTGTTGGGTAATGTGTAGAAACGTTCAGGACTGCAGGGCATGTGTGAAAATTGGTTATGAGTCACCAGGAAAGTGCACTGGTAAAGGAAAAAGACCACAAATTGCAGTCTTAATTTTTAATCTAATTCATGTGTAAAATGGTGAACGGCCCTCTTTTTTAAAGCTTAAACAAATCTGCTGGTTTTGCAATCTCTAAAAACCTTTTAATTTTCTCCACACATACAATTACAGACTTGGCCCAAAATCAAAATCAAGATATGAATGAATTTAGTAATCACATTAGTTGCAATTATGTTGTTACTTGCATTACAACAGTTCTTCCATTATCTAAACACTCAGCGAATAGAAAGGTAGACATCAAACAAACATGCAAACAAACATAAAATTTGAATTTGAATTTGCTTTTTTCTTCCTGTTCTATGGAAAACTAAAAAAGTAGAACTTTGAGAATCACAGATGTCTTCATTCGTCAGAGGAGGGAGAGGCAGGGATGCGTTGAAACAGGAAGCAGTGATAGATTTAGGGGGGAGAAAAAGAGGAAACAGACAGGAATCAGTGAAGCGCAACAAATATCTTCGTCCTGTTGTGGAAGAGAAAGTGGTGAGATGGAGAGGGAAAGAAGGGGGAGGCTGTGAAAAGAGATAAACAGGACAGACAGAGAAGCAAATGAAATAGAGAGACAGAGATTTCTCCGCCCGGAACAAAAAGCACATTGATCGGACATGTCAGTGGAGGTGAATGAAAGTTGGAGGAGGGGTGAAGGGGACTGAGAAACTCCTGCCGTCTGTGCAGCAGTGAGGGAAGCAGCCAGAGGAAGCGGGATTCAATCAGACCCTGTCAAGGTCAGTTTGCTGTGAATAGGCCCCTCCACCTGGCTGCTCTTTCAGTGAGAGGATGCATGATGCTGGGGGCCTCATTGAACTGCATGCTGGGAGGAACTTGGCCACTCACAAGACAGCAACTGAGACAAAAGTCTACATCAGTTTACATTTAATGAGAAATTAGGAAAACTAATATGTAACCTATGATAGCAACTCTGTAGGGGGCAGAAAATCAGTCTGATTTGTCACTGCATTCAAATCTACCCTCAGTTTTACTTCAGTCTTTCTTTCTTTATAACTTCATGACATAGTCACTACATGTCTTTAAAACCGTATGGTATAGTTGTATTTAGATATTATCTTTGAGTAGGAAGGAAAGGTTGATTTCCTGGTCCATATACTTTATCCTCAACTTAATCCACAAATATTGGATAGGGACCGAAACGATAGGATTGTGGATACAAGTGACTGGAATTAGGTTATTCTAAACAGTGTGTGAACTCAGTCATTCAGGAGGCTCCCATAGATATTCATTTGCCTCAGGTGTCCCCTGAAAGGTGTTTCAGGTATGTTTAAGAGGGCGGCCATACTGGGTGGTGCAGACACAGTGCAATCTGGCCTTGAGAATGCTTTGGCATCCTCCCAGAAGGAAGAGCTGTGGAAGATGTTTCAAGATGCTGCAGAAAAAGAACTAACAGGGGCTAGAAATACCTGTTGAATCCACCTCATACTATCCTAAGAGAGCACTTTTCTCAAGTTGTGGTTCATGGAGCTTCTTAAAGTAGAATGGGAGGCAGAGCCTTCAGCTGTCATTATCTTATAGTTAAGGCTGGATCAGGAGATCCTGAACCATCACTTAGTTATGGTGCAACAGCCTCGGGCTGCCAGTGGAGTTTTCCTTCTCATTCTCCCTTTTCACCCTCCAGGTATTTGCACATCACTACTGGATGTCATTACCTTTCACCTTCTCTGCCCAATAGAGTGCACTTTGTTCTCTTCTTCTTTTTCTTTTCTTGTTCCCTTCACCCTGAACAAGTGGTGGTGGATGGCTGCCCCTCCCTTAGCCTGCTGCCCCCGGAGACTTCCTCCTGATAAAACAGAGTTTTTCCTTCCTGCTGTTGCCAAGTGGCTCTCGCAAGGGATCAACTGATTTTTGGAGTTTTCCCTCAAATATGGTAAGGCTATGTACTTGTAATATAAAGCAACTTCGGGTGATTTTATTTGTGATTTGGTGCTATATAAATAAAATCAATTAAACTGAAGAAATCGATCATTTACAGAGACAGACAAATAGTTATATGTGAACATCATAGCTTTGGAAAGATGCTGTATGTACTTATGTCCTCTATGATGCTGGGTGATGTACAGTGTATATAAAAAGCTAGAAATACACAGACAGTGGTAAAATCTGTGTTGCATGATTTTGAGCAAAAAGAACTAACATGGATTCATGTTTACAGAAACATCACTTCTACAAAAGGAGGGATAATCTGCTTTTCAATAAAAAACGCATGCTGGCTTTAATTGGATTTGAACACTAACAACATACCAAATAGAGAGGTAAAATATCTATTAGTAAATATTACGGTATGTATATATTTTATATGTTTTGGTCTTTTGTCTATCTTCAGAATGATAAGCCTATCAAAAAGACTGCAACATTATAGAAAATGTTCATACAGCCTGCATTTTCTTAAACCTTCAGCAATCACATCTTCCCACTTTGTTTTTGGTTGATGCAAAATGCACAAATGCAGCATTTGTCCAAAGTGCACGCATGAGACAAATTACAAACTGGGCAGAAAACATTTTCAGACAAATTTGGGAACACCAGCAGAGACAAGAACACCTACTAAGAATGGCCACACGAGTTAGCAGCGAGTTAGCTTCATATCACTCAAAATGTGAACAACTTTAGGTCCAAATGAGGAGCACAGAGCCTGCAGCTCAAATCAGTCCACTCTTTAATGCACAAAGTCAAAAAAGAAATAGTCGCAGCCCTTTAGATGCTCTTCCTCACTACTTATTCATTTGCCTCCAAACACAGTCAGACTCATTGATTCAACTGTTACAGTCTCATTTGCCTTTTAAAGCCGGCTGGAGCAGATTTAAGACTTAAACTTTGTTAGCTGTCACAGAGAGATCATGTACTCTGTTAAAAATAGAAAATAAGCACTGACTTTTGTTGTGGGTTCAGTGCGTTTGAACTACATTATTATATTTGGGTGGACTGAATTGTTTTACGGAGAAACTCCAAGTCTCTGTGTGGCTCTTTGTTTGTGTGTGATACTTCAAACACAAGTAGCCCGGGCCACAGTGTTTCTCCATGTGTGGTCACACTATCAAAGACATATTTGCTGCTGGCTACTGTGTAGAGATGAATCAACACTTGTGGTCATTTTCTAGTGTATCTGTTTGTGTATGTGTGTGTGTGTTTGTTCATGAATGAGTCACGTAAAGTGATTTTTAACCAACCCATGAATATGAGCTACAGATGTGTGTGTTGTAGTTATGTGCGTTTAGTTCATTTTTAGCTCAGTTTTGAATGTTTTGACTCTTCTAGAGAAGCTTTACATGATTTAAAAAGTCAAAAATAACTCCTGTGCGTCACATGGCAGCAGCTTAATGCTTTTAAGCATGAAGACATGGTCAAGTGAGCATCAAACTGAGCATCAAACTTGGTAATAAAGGTGTGACTTTGAACACGGCATAGTTGTTTGGTGCCATATGGCACTTTAATGTGGCATGATTGCTGGTCTGAGTAATTCAGACACTGATGATCTGCTGGAATTATCCCACACAACCATCTCTAAGGTTTACAGAGAGGTTGGAAAAAGAGAAACTATCCAGTGAGTGAGTGGCAGTTCTTTGGATGAAAATGCCTTGCTTAGTCTGTTATTATTATTATTATTATTATTATTATTATTATTATTATTATTATTATTAGTAGTAGTAGTAGTAGTAGTAGTAGTAGTAGTAGTAGTAGTAGTAGTAGTAGTTGTAGTACAGTCCCAATCAAAAGTTTAAGACCCCTTGAAACATGGCAACCCCCCCCATTTTGCATGGTTGGGTCTTAACAAGGTTCCAAGTAGAGCTTCAACATTCAACTTACAGCTGATCAGATCAAAAGTTTAGGATCGCATGCCTTTGAAAGGTCAAATCTGTTCAAAAAGGTGGATTCATTGTCATTTTCTGTCAGATAGTCACACTGTCATGATATTCTGATGGCAAGGCAAAAAAAAAAAATTCCTTTTTGAACGTAGTCAGATTGTTGAACTGCATAAGTAGGGTCTCTCACAGCGCGCTCAGGTGGGATACACTAAGACAGTCATTTGAAATTTCTTAAATGACCCTGAGGGTCATGGAACAAAAAAGTCAAGTTGAAGACCCAAAAAATTTCACCAGAACTGAGCGGGAGGATTCAGTTGGCTGTCTGTCAAGATACTGGACGATCCTTGACCCAAATTAAGGCTGTTACTGGTGCTGACTGCAGCTCCATAACTATCAGACGGCATCTGAGACTGAAGGGCTTCAAAAACAAAAAACGTCCTCAAAGACCTCGTCTCCTTGAACGCCACAGAACTAACCGTTTGGACTTTGCAAGAGAGCACCAAACATATGACATTGAAAGGTGAAAAAAAGTTGTATTCTCTGATAAGAAAAAAATAACCTTGATGATGGTTTCCAATGTTACTGGCATGACAAGCAGATCCCACCTGAGATGTTTTCTACACGCCACAGTGGAGAGGGCACCATAATGGTCTTGGGTGCTTTTTCCTTCAGTAGAACAACGGAGCCTCAGGAGGTGCAGGGGCGTAAAACGGCCGCTGGCTGTGTCCAGATGTTGCAGAGAGCATCACTCATGACTGAGGGCCCTCGCCTGTGTGGTAACGACTGGGTTTTTAAACAGGACAATTCTACAGTACACAAGGGACTTCTTTGAAGTGAATAACATCACTCTTTTGGACCATCCTACGTGTTCCCCTGATCTAAATCCAATTGAGAACCTTTGGGATGGATGGCAAGGGATGTTTACAAAAATGAACAACAGTTTGACACAGTAGATGCCCTTCGTGCGGCTGTCTTCACCACTTGGAGAAATCTTCCCACTCACCTCATGGAAACGCTTATATCAAGCATGCTGCAAGGCATTTTTGAAGTGATCAACAATAAGCGTGGAGCTACTCATCACTGGGTTAATGTTTGGAACTTTGATTTCTGTTTTGGGCGTATTGCAGGCTTTTTTTGGAGGTGTGGTCCTAAACTTTTGATCAGCTGTAAAACAGCCTGTTTCATTTTAAGCTTTGTGCTTGAAAAATTGTTTTGCCTCACTCACTTTTCTTCTTGTTGCATGATGAAGCTCTACTTGGAACCTTGTTAAGATCCAACCACGCAAAATATGATTTTTTTTCCATGCTTCCAAATGGTCTTAAACTTTTGATCGGGACTGGGGTAGCAATATATTTTTTATTTGAGTTACTACTAAATACAGAATAAAGAATTTTAAAAAGTGCCGCAGGCCTAATACTACTACTTCTCCTACTAATAGTAATGATAATAAATATTTTTTTTGAACTCTTCTCGTGATGTCTGGATCTCAGCAGGTAGACTATGGGCTTCTTCTTCTTCCTTCTTTAAAAGAGATTTCATTTTTGCTCTTTTGCACTTTTGGGGCATCACGACATCACAGTGTCGTGATGCCCCAAAAGTGCATTTCACAGCAGCAGTTATTGTGCCCCCCCCAAATCATATGAAGTGTTAACAATACAAACCTTTAGACATATTTTCTGTTAAAAAATAATTTTGTTGTTCTCGGTTTCAAGCATTCAGTGTGGAAAAGACTAAGTTCAGCATCAATATTATAGGAACTGCACTCACAGATGGACAGAATGTAGAACAATGAGTGACAAATGTAATAAAATTAAACATTTGAGCATAAAAACCTATTATATATAAACATGTTACCTAATACATTCACTTTTTATTACTCGACACGTATTCTGTGCCGCCCTAGTCAAAAGCAACTTGCCCTTTTCTCGTTGTCAAAATATATCAATGTGGGTTATGTGGTAACGGGCTGAAATTTAAAATGTTAATGTGAATGCATGTGTTGCCCTGGATATCTGGCCTAGTGGCTCAATGCCAACCCAAATCGCCTGCTGGCAGCCTGAATGCAGAAGGCCTGCCTCTGCCTGAGAGCCATTTCACAGGTAATTAATGGACATAATGACTGCAATTCCAAGGGGAAAAAGGAGAGCGTGGGCTGCTCTTGTAAATGCACAAACACAGTGATCCACACACAAAGGCAAGGATAAAGCCAGGATATGATTTTCAATTATCCCTCCACTATACAGTTATATCACTCTGCACATCTGACCAAAATGTGACATTTGCAGCTCTTAAAACATTACAAAAAATAAGAAAACAACTGAAAATATAATATTAATGTTGAGACTTTTAAAAATAGACCCTCTCACAAAATCCTCCTTGTTTAAACAGTAATACACAAAGAAAATGTTCTTACTTTCACAATCTGGAACACTGCCTACAGTGTTTTCCTTTTTGCTAACACACACACTGCACACATGCACGCACACGCACACATGCACACACACACACACACACACACACACACACACACACACCTTCTGTCTGAAGGGTTTTCCTTGGCTGCATCTGCGTCACGGCACTACCACACAGACCTGGAATCACTTATGTCGCCACACATCCATAAACCAACACAGGAAAGACGCGTGGCACCACGAAACTACACGGTTCAACACTCAGGCCAAGAGCTCAAACTGCTTCCATACTGAAAGCTGCAAATCAGCTCTGTCAGTGTGTTTTTAAAAAGGAGGATTATGTTGCTTGCTACCTTTGAGACTTCATGTTATTTCTGATGGTAAAGTCCCCAAACACAGACTTCTTGTTTGTATCTTAACATTTTTAGTATTGAAAGTCTTTTATTACCAGTCGTTTATATACATTCAAAGATATTAAAAACATAATGATGACCCTGTGAATATCATTTTAGTGATCATTAAGTCATCAACGCTGTAGGTAGATCAGAGAAATCTGATAAAAACATCTTACATTTCTGGGTGATTTTGCACCAGATAAATGTTTGAAAAGTTTTATTCTTAAGTTGAACTTCTACTTCATTTGCACAAAGTTTCACATCATTATGGTGTCATTAAAAACACAACTGAAACTCTACTGTGCACATGCATCAGTGCAACAAAAACGTACCAACTTGCCCATTATAATTATCTCTGAGAGGAAAGGGCAGGACGACCACCAACTTGAATGTTACCAGAGCCACTCTAGTTACTATCAATTCCACTGTGTAGTAACTTAATACATTCCAGTGAAATTGAGCAGTGAATGGATGTAAATGGTTGAAATGAATTATTCACACATGCTACATGTTTTTGCAAATGCGGTACTGATAGTTTATCCTACCTGAAATAAAAACACACTTATGTATATCGTTTAACTTTTCCCATGTTTCACCAGTCACATTAGTGTAATAATAGGATTTAGAGTAGGAAAAATCAGATTTTTTTCAAGAGGTTGATCGTATGGCGCCAATTTATAAATGCACTGAATGACAACATGTGGCATTCAGTCTGAGTCAGAATGCACAGATGAGCACAACTGATCTGTGATGTGACTCTTTAGAACAGCGACTAAACTAGTTACCAACTGGTTGTGTTCTGGTTATACTCCTGTATAACCATACTGCAACAACTACATCACTATTTATGGGGGAATTTCTGCTTCAAATCTATGAGGTTTATGGCTGGACAGCAACAGATTTGTATTTTAGCCTATTTATTAGTTGATCGCCATATTATCACAAATGGATCGCATGTAACTGATGCCCTGACCCTTTATATCGCAAACTGACAGCACTCTGACTTTCTGTTATTGCCATTTTATCACTGTCGATACATCAAATTCACTTTGAAGATGGCAGCTGACTGTGAGTGGTTGCAGACACGCTTCTCATCTTCGAAGCGGGCATTTCAAAGGCAATGACGTGGCTCATTGCCTTTGTTCTTTGCACGCAGTCCCATAATTCTGTCATCGTTTTGGTCATGCTGCAGTCTTCACTGTTTTCCTAAGTGTGTCTGTAGCATTATAAAGCCAATAACTCCTCCTCCAAAAAAGCTAATGGTTAAGAAAGGATTTATAACAGGACAGAAATTTAGAAATCTAAATGGTTTAAAGGAGCTTCTGGTTCTGTGACAAATTAAATAAATAAAAAAAATCAAGTATGTGTGTTATCCAAAATGTTTTGGGGCTACAGATGTGCCGTACTGACACTCAAAGCTCAGACAGTGGGAGTTACAGAATTATACCACAGATTTATATTTAGGATTTTTCGAGCGTCATCTCTTCCTCAACAGGTCTGTGTAATATTAATATTAATATAACAGTGCAGGTTTGCCTTTCCTGTTCAGTTTCACGATTGTCTATTTTTAGATACTGATATAAAAATAGCTTCTTAACTTACACTCAGATGTTTCCAAACCAAAACCACATTTCCTAAAAATCCTTTCACTTCCTGTCTCTGAATGGGACGCTGCTACTCACCTTCCAACTGCAGTCAATATGTTATTTCAAAGACAAAAATACACTCCCAATCCAGAGTCTCCACCTGGATTTAACTAAGCAAAATATGTAAGTCTTTCACTGGACTGGAGACGGAGGTCCAAAGGATGATGTCATCTGACTACCTGAATTTACTGAAGTTTTTCCATCAATAGATTTCTTATTCCCTGATGGTGCAGGCATATTCCAAGATGACAATACCAGGATTCATTGAGCTCAAACTGTGAAAGACATCATTTTCACTGATGGACTGGCCACCAGCGAGGGCTTAACCTTATTGAGAATGTCTGGGATGTGTTAGAGGAGACTATCCACCTCTCCTATCATCAATACAAAAAGTTAATGCATATCTGGATGAAAACTAATGTTGCGACATTGCTTAAGCTTATTGATGGATGTGGACTGTCGTCATAGCTAATGGTGGTCCAGCAAAATCTCAGAGTGTGTGACTTTTTTATGTACAAGAGGAGTGTGTGTGTGTGTGTGTGTGCTCTGTTTAACAGAACAAAAGGTTCCCCTGTTGTTCTCCCAGAGGACCAATCAGCCGCATTGCAGCTGTGCTGTCTCCGCACATTGATGACAACACGTCACTTATCCACACACACCTAACTATGGCCCAAAATACGTGGAATACGTGGAATAGTGCACATGTGCAAACAAGAGCACACTGACCCCTGACCTCTTTGACCAGAGGGCCTCCTGGGAGAGTTCAGCTGGTCAGCCTGGAGCACCTGCCTCCCATTTCTAGCCAATCAACTACACACACACTGACCAATAGCAGACTGATGGTGATTCACAGCGTAATTGTTCTTTTTCATGTCGTCCTGATTTCTTGGTGAAAAGAGGTTTTGTACTGGATAATTAATACATACTTATAGCTTTTAGATATATTTGAAAACAAAGGATAACACTAAGCAGCAGATGGGTATAAACAGAATTAGAATTACTGAAATAGAAACAGAATAGTTTAAATTCAGTAGCCACTGCTTATGATGAACGATCAGGAAGCACATATGAAAAGAAATGATCACTATGATCGATTCATAGGTATCCAGGACCTGATCACTGTCATCAAAATACTATCTCCTAGTCCTTTTTTCTAGCAGACTATCATTCTTAACTGTTCCATCATACATCACTGACTTTAATGGAGATGTACTTTTTGACAGTTCACAATAATGAAGTAAATTGATTCCTCAGTTAAAAGTGTTACCCATATGTGTTGTCCCCGTTTATATGGACTACTAAGCACATGCAGAAACAAGACTGTGGGGCAGAACAGCGATTGACACATTCAAATGAGAAGCAAACATGCGCTCAACATGCTTTTAAGCTGCTAAAAACATACCAGAGAATACGACAGAAACGCAGTTCAGCAGTGCAGCTAACACACAGCATCGAGCATATGACTCTGTATTGAAAAACCTCAGAAATACAAATCCAACAGCTGTTCATCTTGCATCAAGACTATTGGGAGGAAGAAAGGTGTAGTTCTGAGCTAGCTTTAACTCAGAGCACCCTTTGGTGACAGATGTATGAGCTGTGTCACCTGAGGGAGGCAGGTGAGCAGGGCTAGGGCAGGGCAGGGTGAGGCCAAGTTAGATAAGCAAAGGTCAGGTAGGAAAATTTTTCTGTGGAATTGCATTACTGCCATACCAAAAGACAAAACAACAATAATTTAAGATGTGAAAGCTAACTCGTACTCTGTTTTTAGTCAAATAATGAAAGCTTGCCTTTCACATATTTGACAGGTATGAAAAACAGATATCAGTGTGTCCGGATTAATTTGACAGTGACACCGACAACAATATTTAATAGATGTTTGCAGTCTGCTCTGTATAGAAATATTGCACCTGTTTAGCTACAGGCTAACAAAATAAGTCACAAGCACCTTACTCATGTTTGCCTATTTCTTGGTGCTCCACTAAAGTTGAGTATAATTTGCATACTGGATGCTACTTTTGTTTGGCAGCACTTTGCATGTTCAGACAGTACTAAGACTTTTATTTGAAGAATGGTGACATAAGGCGTGGCAGCCAGTGATGGATGTCAACAGAAACAACCACGCAATACTGGCACATCATGGGAGTTTCATTCAAGAACTTTTCAGCTTTGAAAAGAGCTAATAGGAAACAATATGATGACAGAAGCTTCTGTTCGGGGGTTGTATGTGCAGGAAAACATGGCATTGTTCATGCTTTTCGAGGCATCTACAGCTACTCAGTCTGAAGACAATGGAAAATTCTCACTGTGGTCTAAATAGTTATAGTTTGTTGTTTTAAACGTTGCAGTGACCCTTGTACTTTTTTATATCTGTAAAAACGGACCGACTTCCTTTAGAAGTTGAAAGTGAAGTCAGGTGATCTGAAAGTTGTGCAAGTTAAAAAGGCAGTCAGCTGATCCTGATGAGCTGCTGCTTGTAATTGTCTCCCTTCACAATGACAGATCTAATTATCCAACATTCCTGCCTCCGAGGCCTCAGTGAACCCAGGTAACTACACCTGTAATTAACTGTTTAAATGGGGACTATTCCTTTAAATAACACCACCCTCTGTGTGGCTCAGACTGACACTGGCATTATCTTTAATGGGGGCCTGTTATGGTTTTCCTTAGTTTCTTGGTGAATGCGAACACTAAAAAATTTAATAAATAATCAAGCAACTGTCGAGCGATTCATATTAGCCAGAAGCTCAGGTTTCAGGCTTCTACTTATTTTCACATGTGTGATGTCAGAGAAGGGGGATATCCTTAATATGTTCTTGTCCAACACATCTCCTTTTCAAATCTTCTGCTTTTGAGGCACAGCCAATCAGAAGAAAGTTGGCCTTTTAAAAAAACGCCAAAAACAAATAAATAAAAAAGCTAAAAATGTTGTAAAGTTCTAAATTTGCCTTTGTTTGGTACAAAATCCATGTAATGTAATTTAGGGAAAACAAAAGAACGTTACTAACAACTACACATTAGAAGAATTTCAGTTTTCCTTCATTACTAGGTTGATAAATCTCATCTAACACACTTTCACTGCCCACTTTGGTCCTTTTTAATACCTGTTGAATTGCTAATCAACCAAAATTATATAATCAGCCAATCACACGGCAGCAACTCAATGCATTTAGGTATATAAAACAACCTGTTGATGTTCAAGTTGAGCAGCAGAATAGGAAGGAAAAGTGACTGAAGCTGTAGGATTTACAGAAGATAAAAAAAAGAAAATATTGAGTGGGCAGCCGTTCTCTCTGTGAAAAAACCTTGTTGATGTCAAAGGAGAATGGCCATACTGCATGGAGATGATAGGAAGGCAGCAATAACCCTTTTAACCAGTCTTTATAATCAATGATCTCTCAACATGCATATTGAGCCTTAAAGCAGCTACAGCAGCAGAAGATCCACAAGGTGCTACTCGGCTAAGAACTGGGAACTGAGACAATAGAAGATTATGTAAATGTTGCACGAGTCTTGATTTCTTGTAATATTTGGGCAACAGTGTCGGAACTTTGTGTGACCAACATGAAAGCGTGGATCCATCCTGCCTTGTATCAACTGTTCAGAGTGCTGACTGTGGTGGAATTGTGTGAGGATGTTTTCTTGGAACTCTTTGGGGCGCTTAGTACCAACTCAGCATTCTTTAAATGCCACAGCCTAACTGAGTATTGTTGCTGATTGTGTCCATCCCTTTGTGGACTTGGATCAAAGTGTACCCATCTTCTGATGGCTGCAGCAGGGTAACACACCATGTCACCAAGCTCAGATCATCTCAAACTGGTTTCTTGAACATGACAGTGAGTTCATTTTTCTCAAAATGGTCTCCACAGTCAACGGCTCAATCAAAATTAGTCCACGACCAGTCAGCAAAGTGTCTGAGATATGTTTTCAGCGCCTTGTTGGATTGACACGACAAAGAATTAAGGCAGGTCTGAAGGCAACTGGGTACTAGGCAAAGTGTATGCATGACTGATGTCCTAAGAAGGACTAAATCATGATTTTACCGTAAGGTGAGGCTAACTGCTACCTTTCTCCCTCGTTGGTAGTGTGCAGATGACACTGATGAAAGTGGAAGAGGAACCTGGCAGCCAAAATCAATGCACTAGAAATTCACGTAGGCTTTTCTGTGGGTGGTATTTATGTGTAGCTAGGAGATAAATAACACTTTTTATATTACACATGGATCTATATGAATACAAATCTAGATTAGTGTAGCTTCAACAAGTATAAAACCCTCTCTGGCTGCAGGATTTTTCCTAATAAGTAAGACTAGACATAGTACCGGTCTTAATGTTGAGAGTTGGTGATGGAGGAATTTTTTAGTAAATAATTTCGCTATTATTTATCTTAAAGTAAACAATAGGTGTGCATGTGCTGCATCAGTGCATCGGTGTATTTATAAGACCACAGCCTAAAATGGATTCTAAGATTTGATTAATTGAGTGGAGTGTTTTCACCTCTTGCACATACTACAGCTCAGACAGTCCTCCCACCTTCCTGCTGAACTGGCGGAGCCATTAACTAGCCTCTTGCCATAAACCTGCGACAAAATAGCAGCTCCTAATTGTTGAGTTTAACGCCTGGTGATTACAGGGGCTTATAAAAATCCCTTATGACAGGGAAGCCCCCTCCCCCCACCACCACCTCTCATACACATACACACACACACCTCCCTTCATTCCTCCATGGCCACACAGGGCGCCAGTGCCAATCAGCAAGTCTCGTTTTTAACACCATCTTTTTTATTTTTATTTTACAGCCCCAAATAGGGAGGAGAAGTCTAGTCTCATTTAGCCAACAGAGACCAATAAACACAGAGAGAGTAAGATTAATTAACCATTTACAACCAAGGGAGGAGGCAGGCTGGGTAAACACTGCTCACTAAATCAGCTGGGATGACTTGAGCTCCCTGCTCCTCACCTCTAAAATACCATGTCAAAATACTACAAGCCAAGAGGGACAAAAGTGAAAGGATCCAATAAAAAGAATTTCATACCTTTATTTTTTATAGTAGATATTAAACTCACTTCTTAAGCATTGCTCACTTGATGGCTTATTCATTCATTCATTCATTCATTCAGTGTCCTGTTACAGAAGTGAGAGTGCAGAGATATTAAATCTGCTCCGTGTCTTATCGTCTTGTGGAAGTTTAAGGGATAATACTCATGTTTACGTTTTGTCTCGTCTCCATTCTTTACGATTTGCCTTGGCACATTCACCACAGATGTCAGAGCTTACTTTTCCTCTTCACAAACATTCAAAGCAGGTTGTGCACATTCATTGTATAAAGATGTTTTGGTTTGTTTTGGTGTGTTCCCTCAGAAACAAACATGCCACCATACAAACCTGCCCAGTACCTTTTCATTTAGGGTATCATTGTTTAAGCCTAATTTGAAGTTTGTACTATTATACAGAATTACATGATGTATCACTTTCTAAACCTTTTCTGCCATGTCAGTGAATGTCAGTACAGTTGAAGACGTAAAGGCAGACACTCTACAGCTTTGAAAGATTACTTTCAGGAGACATTTGGTCTACCTGATATGCAACATGACTGGAATCCAATAATTTAAAACAGTCCTGATGGAGAAATCAAATTCACACATTTCTTACATTTGCCATTTAAAAAGAGAGCTACACACTTACCTTTTGCTGATTAAGCCTTATACACTGTTACTGTTGTCAATTTTTTATCAACTTTATTCCTTTGATATTTGTGCTCGTACTCATTTGAGTAGGAGTACCAACTTTCTTCTTCTTTTCTTTTCTTTTTTTTTTTTTTAGGAAACACAGAGACAGAGGAGACTGGGAAAATTATAAAAGAGGATTTCTAAAGCTATCTCCTTGTAAAATATTCACTAACAAAGAAGCAAACGCTCCTCCTCCTAAATGACCAAACCCTCATTTTAAACCCAAACTATAACTAAACCTTTTTGAGGTATTTCTTAATCTTTATGTGAGATTCTAGAGCAGGGGTCTCCAACTCCAGGCCTCGAGGGCCAGTGTCCTGCAGGTTTTAAATCTCACCCTGAGTCAACACACCTGAATCAAATGATTAGTTCAGTATCAGCCTCTGGAGAACTACAAGACATGTTGAGGAGGTAATTTAGCCATTTGAATCAGTTGTGTTGGATCAAGGACACTAAAATCTGCAGGACACCGACCCTCGAGGCCTGGAGTTGGAGACCCCTGCTCTAGAAGAGGAGGTTTGGCGTTCTGTAGTTATTGAGTTAGTAGAGCACTGGCGATGTTTACGCTCTGTGCGCCTCAGCACTCTGTGACCCTGCCTCTTCACTTTGTGGCTGAGTTGCTGTGTTTCATCAGTGCTTCCACTTTGCAATAACACCCAGCACAGTTGATCGTGGAATATCTAGGAGGGAGGATATTTCACAAACTAACTTGTTACCACAGTGGTATGTTATTACAGTACCAAGCTTATATTCACCGAGCTCTTTACAAAGATCCGTTCTCAAGGGACTCTCATAGGACTCAAACCACCTGAATTCAGACATTAAGAGAATGTTGCTATTATTGTCCATATATGTATAAATACTGGCAATGGCATTGGCCTCTTGTATAGGCTACATTGCACACTCTGCATAGATTAAACAAAGAAGTATAGATTAAGCTTAAGTCTTAAACTTAACTTGATGTCACAAAACTAAATAAAACATATAATTTTAATTGTTCCCCCAAAGGGAAAGAGTATGTAATCGGTTCCATTTGTTAGTCTGTTTGTCTACATATATTGAGCTGATTTAATTTTGGTGAAAGTCTCATCAAGTCAAGGCCACACCAAATGTAAAAACAGTCTGCATATAATGTATATCTTTTCTTTGAGCTCTTGGTACTTCTCCGGTTTCTCGGGTTCCTTCTTCCTCATGTTGCTGTTATTCGGTATCGCTACGTCTATCACTACAGCTGCTTGTCCACCACTACTATGTCCGGTTAGTTAGCCATCACCAGTCTGTATCTGGAAGTCCCACAGGATCTTAGCGCAGGCATTCTCTCCCGTTTTGACCTCGGGACTTCCAGGCCGTACTCGGCATAGATGTTCCTGTATGCTATGCCGGCCACTTGATTATGGCATTACATGTATGCTCCGCTGGTAGCATCTCGCACTCTGCTGTTATGTACTGGATTGTCTCAGGGGCATCTTTACACAGCCTGCACCTGACGATATGGATCGTCTTCAAACTTCAGAATATATGAAGTCTTGGGGGTACATGAGTACCTATGGTTGGCTAAGCATTTGACCTTGACCTTCATTGTTAGCACCCAATGGCAAAGTTGGAATTTAAAAACAAAAAACATACAGAGTAACAAATCATATGAAACAGCATGGAGAAAGCTGTGCAATGCATCTTTTTACGTCATCACACTGTAATAAAAACAACATAAACCTCAAGGTTTTAGTGTAGCTTTGTGTAACCCTTGCTCTAAGTGCTCTTCTTGTAAGGTTTTTTGGTGGGAATGAAAATGTTTTCCTTGAATCTATCCATCCATCCATTTAGGATTGTGGACAGGGCTGGAGCCTTTCCCAGGTAACCCCCGTATTTCAGGTTTTCCTTCAAACCATGAACTGTATATTAAAGATGACATATTAAAGTGACATCACAAGTTAAACTGTTAAGTCACATTTTTGAAACTTTTGTCATGAGCATGAGATGGGTTCGAAGGAGAAAGTAAGGGACACAGCACAGTTACGTGGGAGTTGCTTGTCAAACCAAGATACTCTGCAGAGGTCACAGGTCAAAGATTATTTTCCCATAGACCTTTATGCAATCTAATATCTTTTGAAAACAAGAGGAGCTGCCCCCAGCTGGTCATTAGAAAGAATGAAGGTTTTATTAGGCACTTCATTTTCCTCTCATTTGCTTCTTTTTTCAGCTTTGCTGAATGGAAATTTAATTTTTAGGAAATAAAGCAGCCTTACTCCCAAAATAAAGAGACCCCCTCACCACCACGCACACTCACACCACAGCACACACATGCCACCGATACTCCGACTCTAACTGCAACCTTAAACAGATCTTCATCCTTAATGTTATTTTCTTTTTTCCCAAAAGGAAAGCATTGTTACGCCATAAAAAGATTCATGTCTCCCAAACATGAGTAATACAACTACACACACACACACACACACACACACACACACACACACACACACACAAGAGGCCTTTGTTGTCTGTGTCTACCACTGAGTGAGCTGCTCTCACAGCTTCAGTGGAACACCATGAATTTAAACATACAGTACGTGTCTGTATATTTGTGAGTCTGCGAGCATCTCCTGTGTAATTTTATTTCTCTTTTACACAAAAGGCATTTCAGGCAACCTTAACTACACGCTGCACAGATGGGAAAGTTTTTTGGTAATTTCGTTTTAGAAAAACAGAGCATCACAAGCTGCTGTTTAAATGAAAAGGCCGAGGGTAGCACAATGCAGAGCCAGGTTTCCCCTCTAATTTTGGCGATGGGTGATGTTTTCATTTTTCACTTGGTCCCACTTGTAGCCTAATTTTATTTTCCAGTTTACATTATTGTCCGGTGAGAGCACAAAGAACCTTTTTTTTCTGGAGATTTACTACAGCCTCATACTTCGAGGGTGTTTTGCTTTGGTTACATGTCTGTTTTCCAGCGATGGCAGGTTTCTGCCTAATGGATCTGGAGGAAAACACTTGTGTGTAGTGGTTGCATGGCATCTTTGTCAGAGGGGTTCTCGAGTCCAAGCTGAAGATGCCTTCTCATTAAGTCGGGGGTGCTGGGCCTTATTGTTGTGCTAATCAGGCACAGATGTGGACACCCCGACTCCGGAAAATCATCCAAGGAGTCTTGACAGCAGACGCCTCTCAGGAGGGAGGGGGTTGGTTTGAAATCCTGGTGGGACCATTATAATTGTTTTTGACAGGGATCCAGTCCAAATATGTACATGCGTGAAAATGAATCAAGCTTGAGCTGTCAACCTCTGAACTGAGATATTTATGATGGTGGTGTGGAGGGAAGCGACGGGTTTCTTTTGTCAGGGATGGGAAAGAAATGATGATTCTCAAGCTTGGATACCCTGGTGAGCCATGAGAAGAATAGATTGAGGGAAAAGTGGGAAAAAATGAGTAAAGTATTTTACTCCCTACTGCTCATGTGGAGCTTCACTGTGGCTACAATTACAGAAATACTGTATTCATGCTGTTCAGTTGAACATTAAGTATCTGGAAGTGAAAAGTTTGCAAATATCTGTTAAAATGGACTCACAGGACTACTATAGGTCACATTTGTTAGTGAACTGGACCTAAAGACATTCATTCTAGCTCCTCTATGAGAATATAGTATATGTATAATATGTTAAACAAATTTAATTTATCATGATAGCGTAACCCTTGTGTGTGTGCTATGCGTTGTGTACTGGCGTGGAATGATGAAGCGAGAGAGTAGATATTTTCTTCTTTATGGTCTGTCTATGCTCACCGCATAGGTCACCTCACACACCGACATGACATCGTCACAAAGCCGCGTCCACTTTCCACTTGAACTGTTACGGCACTTTTGTCCATTTGCAGTCTCGCTCCATGAGTTCTGTGTCATCAACAAGCTATTGGTACGGTGGACGCGAAACGGACTGCAACTTAAGAAAACACCAGCACTAAGAAAAATGCTGCAAAAGCACACACAAGGCAGCCCAGAGGTGAATCCCTTGAACTGACTTTTAGATTTAATGTCCTTATTCTGCTCTGAGTTATCGATTCTGTCACTAGCTAGCTAACATAAGCTAGCTAGTGACAGCTAGCTTATGCTAAGTCTTTTAGCTGCAACCAACCACATGACAATATGCTCTGTACAGACAGAAGACGGTGCTAACCGTTGTTTTAATCACTATCAGGCCACAGTCACCTGCAGTTACCTGTAAACATTCAAGAATCACTTAGTAAGTAGTTTTCAGACACGCCAATGTCTTCCATACAAACTACAGGAGTTTCTAAGGGAACCTACAACCAATTTCACCTAGCAACAACAACTACTTGCCAAATAGATGGGAAATACACATTTTCCTTAACGACCAGTGGTTACCATGCAGTCACTGATAAGTCTTTAGGCCTGTGTAGCTGGGACTTATGAATCAATTTCAAGTTATTGCCAGCGCCCACTCACAACCAATTGGTGAATACTCATTTTTCCCTAGTGACTGGTTGTTGCCAGGTGGTCACCAAGTGGTCTCTAGGCCTGTGTAACTGAGGCTTAAGATAGACAGGTAAGCTGCGATTCTAGTAGACTGTGTGATATTTGTCACAATAATCTGACCACCTGACCACCGTATTTACAACCATGCTTTATGGTTATATGAGGAGAGAATGAGGTGAATCTGAGCGTAGCTCCTGGAGACCTGATGGAGGCTCTGATACCCTCCCAGGTGTCTCTGGACTGTATTTATCTATGGTTGGTTGAGCAGCAGAATCTAAACATCCACAGAAATCCTGCTTCATGTTTATCACTCTTTGTATGAGTTACTGTCTCTGTCACCCACTCTTTGTCTGTCAGTGAGCGGGAATCCACCTGTGTCTGTGTGTGTTTTAAAGAAATGCAATTACACAGATATACAGACCTTCTATTCTTGTAAAGACATTCATTGACATTATGCGTTCACAACCTCCCTTCTTTTAACCTTTACTTTGAGAACACAATGCTTTATTCAGACCTGTACCATGCTCTCATTCTTAGCTGATCTTGGGTCTAACCTCAGCCTTACAGGTAGTTTTAACCCTTTTGAACTTGTGACAAAGATCTAAAATGACCTTACAATGCACAAATGTTCTCCCTATGATGGTTTGGAATGTCCTCACAAACAGAGAAAGATACAGACATATGCCCTGTAATCATGCCACACATTTAGTATGCAGTATAACAAAGGCAACTGTCATGATCTGCGTGTGCAGATCGTGTGTTTGGACCCAAAAGTAGATGCTTGAAGTCAGAATTGATCTTAACAAAAGGCGAGCCGTTTATTTATGGCTGCACAAAACACAAAAAAAGGCAAAAAGAAGACTTTCCTAACATGCAACTAAGAACAGAACATGGCTCATAAAGCATGAACCATGGACCATGGCGTGAGGTGAACTGAAACTGACGTTCCGGCAAAACACAAAGGGGAACGGACACAATATATACATATGAGGGTCATTAGGGAAAGTGGAGACACATGGGAACATAGGAGGGTCAAATTAGGCATAAAGAGACAGGGGAAGCAAAACTGAACGCAATGCACATGAGATGAGGGACTGTCAAAATAAAACAGGAAGTAGCATGCACACCAAGACACAGATAAGGACATGCAGGCTTGGCACTAAGACTTGGAAACACAACAGACTGGGGGAGAGAAAGGATGAAACACAGGGAGAAGAACAGCGACAGAGAAAACAGGTTCACTTCTCAAAATCAAAAATGAATTAACAAGATTAAAAAGGTCCAAAACATGAACACTGGGTCAACAACCCAGTACCATGACAGCAACAAGGCAAAAGACAAAGGCTACTGACTGTATTGCTCTTTAATCCACTCCTTTGCTGATTAGTTTAACTGCAAAAAAAAATGTAGAAGTCAGACAAACAAAGGCCTTTGTAATGCAAATTTAGCCTAAAATTGTCCCGAGGTAAGCCCTGAGCTGTTTAGGACATGGAGGAGAAACAATGCAAGGCCAACTAACTCGTGTCATCCAAAGGATCAGTTGGTGATCTGAACTGAAAAAAAAAAACTGAAGTAAAAATAAATAAATAAATAAATAAAATATTTAAATTGACTGTTTTAATAGAATATCATTATTTTTACATTACAATTATAAACCTGACAAAACCTTCAGCCTTTTCAGTGTGATGTAAGAAGGGATCAACGGCAGGGTGGCAGATAAAGGTCCTCAGATCCTTCTATCTATTCCAGAAGAGTTCCACCATGATGTCACCCTGGATGATGAATTTATGGTGCCCCGACATGCGTGCTCACCAGCAGTGCTTTCTACTTGATGTGCCATCTTGAGTCTGGACTCTGTGGAGGGATGTCACCAGACACTTCTCATGACTTGAGTCCAGCTTTATAAGCCTTTAAGAATAACACTAACATCCACTATCATTCCACAATAACCAGCTTTAATGAACCCTTTTATAAATCTGGTGATAGCAAAAAAGGCTCGGTCATTTAAGAATATGTGGGAGAGACTGTGAGATTAAGAATATCCCCCTGAAGGAACATAAAGGGAAGACAGACTGTTGAGTGCAACACCTTGGTTTGCTTTTCCCACATGGCCTCCCAATCCCTCTGGAATGCTGCATCACTGTCCCTCCAAACTAATGTCTTTCTTTACACTCAAGGATAATTAGTATATGGGTCTAATCCCCAATAAGATCATGGGTTTGCCTCTATCCTCATAAGACAAGCTATTGATTGGTAAAGTTTCACTTTACTGAACAGCAAACACAAAGTGAATATGGTATATGTGGTATCTACAGGGCTTCTAGTTGAATGTTCATTTTTCTGCTCTGGTCTTTATACTTTGATGGTTTAAAACTGTATCACATTTATTGTCGTGCAGAATAATGAGTCCATATAAAGTGCAGAATTTTTAAGGTCTTTTTATTCTTAGACGTATTAAAAAGAGGAGCAAAAATCGTGTTACAGTCCCCATTCTGAGAGAAAACTCTGGTGATAACAACGTTCCCGCCATTGTGACTTCCTGATTGTCATCTCTTCATTTTAAGGAAAAGTTTAAGGAGCTGATACAAAACCACGAGAAATCCGATACTTAGTTGTTTGACTCTTTTATGAAGTTATAGTTTTTTTGGACATACTTCAAGTCATGGCCTTGATTAGAAAAAGCAGATCACATGGTACGCACAAGCCAGCCTTCAGCTCCCTTCTTTATATGTAACAATGCGGTTTGCGGGATTTTACATAATTAATCACTTTATATTAAGATGTTGCCTTCAGTTTCTGCCAAAGCAGCTCACTTCACATTTATGAACAGGGACATCTCCAATCTCTGGACAAGTGTAAGACCTCGGGCCGAAAAAAATATAAGCTTAAGTTTTAAATCCCTCATCGTCTAACATCCCATTGTGCTTTAAATCCAGCCTACCTTTAAAAGAAGCCTTCTGAGCCCTGCAACAATGTGACCCGTAAGACCGCCCCAAGACGTTAAGAAAGAAAGATCCTCTCTCTTTCTTACCCCCAACTCCTTCTACTTCACTCAGTGTAAAGGCCTGATCCTCCAGTGTGAGAAGCTCTTAATCAGGGGCCAAACAATGAGGCCCCAGATCCCTGCTTTTTGACAGAGGGCCTGATCTAATAAGCAAAGGATGGCTGAGCTGAGGGGGGTGGATGGACTGATCCAAGGGATTACTGAGAAGGATCTATGCTGTAGAGGGGCTTCTGAATAGTGTAGAAGGTGGTTGGGGGGTGTTAGGGGGTGTGAGAAGGACTGGACAGAGAGGGAGGGAAAGATGGAGAAGGTGAAGTGATGGTGGATATGTGTGTTGTAACAAAAGAAGTACATTACACAGGATGCAAGAAAAGGCCATGTTTGATGAATTTCTTTGATCGTGCAGTTTGTTTTGCAGAAAATCAAGAATCTGAGCTGCCTTGGGCCTCATGCTCAGTGCTTATTACTTTTTGATTTAGCAAAACCATGCTCTACAGATTCTTCAAAACAGCTATGTTATGAAGCCAGTGAGCAGAGTATCAGCGATATAAGTGTTAACAAATAGCTCTTTTCTTACATGGGACACTTGGTATTGTTGGCTTCACCGATCTGTCGTAGCCTAATAACAGTTTGCATTTCAGGTATGGTAGATCTGTTATGTAAATTTTTAAATGGTAATAATAATAATTATTAAGTTATTATTATTAAGTTATTGTTATATATGTACGTTTGCAAATGAACACAGAGGAGATCAATAATGTTTAAAAGATGGCACAATATAGCAAGCTATACATCTGATCACTAAGAGCATACGTGTGCTCGCTTTTGAGAGCTTGAGAGTTGTTATTAAAATGTACTTTTAAGTAAAGCACTTAATGAGTGTGGTTGATTGCTTATTTTGAATAAATAATTTTACTCCTCTTTTAGGTTGCTAAGTCAGTTCTAAGTGTTTTTTT
>NW_024582427.1:1816393-1852284 GCF_018398535.1 Haplochromis burtoni | reverse complement strand
TTTTTTTTTTTTTTACAATTTTCGTGTGCTTATTGGGTATATCACATCAACTTTATTCAGACATATAAATATCTTATGCCCGAATAGACACATTAATTCTTTAGTTGCAGTACTTTATGGACATCCACGATATTTATACATGACATAAGCCTGTTACTTTTGAATTTTTTCACTGTATATGTTATTCTGCTCAGCACTATTTTATACTTTTTTTTTTTTTTAGCAATGTTTACTTTTTCTATGCTGTGCTGTAAAATAAAATACATACTTTTTAACATAACTATTTACTAAAGTTAGTTAATATACTATATATAGCAGTTCCAGCTAAGAAAAAGTTAAGCCTTAAATCTTTCACATATACAGAGCAACAGTTTCTTACAATCATGAAATTAAATGAAAAAATTAATTTAATTTTTAATTTAAAAATGAAATGAAATGCACATTTTATGCATGCCTGTATTCGACTTTGTGCTGCTGCAGTATTTCTTCTTATCTAATAAGAGATTCGGTGCAGAGCCACACCTGGATGTGTTGTAGGAACACCTGCTGGTCTGCCTTCAGAAGATTTCCTTCTCCCTGAGTTCCTCGAGTGTCTATTTAAACCGTGAGTCTGCTTAGTGTGTTAATGCCTGTACTGTTTCAGTTTTTCTGGAGTTCCCTGTCTCTGCCTTATGGTTTTAGTTTTCTCTGTAGTTTGCAATCTGCCTCTATCTGTCTCTGCTTTTGTGTCCACACTTTAACACACTCCAAACATGACATGGGACTTTTGGGGCACCCATTAGACAAACACGTAAAATGTTTAGAATCAGTTTATCTTACTGTGACACTTGGCTGCGCACACTTACTCATGTAGACGGAGAACAGCTCCTGGTAACTTGTAGAGTTAATTTCTAGTGCTCTGTAAATCTGTAATGTTCCTGGTGGAGTGCAACAAATATTATAACGGCTACTGTTCTCTTCACTTATCAAATGCATGCAGCAGAAACGACCACCTGCCAAACCTGATGTTGAACAGAGCTGTTTTAAGTCTCCTGCTGCAGTGTAAGGTTAATCTCGGAGAACAATGTGTGCGTGAGCAGTGTAAAAAAAATGCACAGGGATGAAAACACCTGTCTAGAACTAACAGGAGGTCATTAACTTGTGCATGAAGGTAGGAGAAAGGTAAGGAGACATACAGAGTTTTTGTTGCTACTGGGGTTGCATGTGTAACCATTAAAAATAAGCATTAATGTTTTTTATAAGTTGTAACTGTGTGGCTAGTATTGTTTTCACCTTGTTAGTCAGTGTGTTTATACGTGTATGTGTCACAATGGCAAAATGTGTTTTTTTAAGACACCTAGTGTTACAGTGCAAAGGCACTTAAAGTACTTTAACAGGTGTTTACATGTCCGTGGATGAGTTTTCTCTGCACAAAAGCATTAAAAAAAGCAACTGCAAAAAGTTGCAAAAGCTCTGTGCTTTGCATGCTTTGGCCTCTGAGTACTGAGCAAAGGATGAATCATGCCAGCCACGCATGAAGTATCAAGCACGAAGGCAAAACAAAGAAGTCCTAATAGTTACAGATGTCCCACTGCTACAACTCTTTTTTTCTCCTTTTTCTTCTCAGAACCTCTCAATTTCAAACCTTTTCTTCCCAACAATTCACACCATCCATCTTTACACAAAAATGCCATTTTGCCCCCCCCCCATTCTTGTCATCCTATTCGATACTTTGGAAGTGTGCAGCAATCCACAGATCTTAAACCAGTATAAAGCTATAAAGATAATGTTCGACTTAACAGAATTCATCAAAAGGTTACTCCAAATACTAAAACGATATAATTGAATCTGTGCATCTTTGGTTACAAGTATTTTTTTTAGGTTTTTTTCTGACCAGTGAATCTTATCGTTTCCTGCCTAGAAAAACACTGATAAATTCCTTGAATAATGAATCCTGGGTATTAAATTGAGGCTTTAGGTCAATGGAGGCCAACGTGGACTGCATGGTGTGTGAGGGTCATTCACTGGAGGGCTGGAGAGCGTGCCTCTTAATGTGAAACAGGGGGCGTCTCGCTTCTTGGTCCAATGGAGAGGGCGGACCCATTAGCAAAAGCTACTGTGACACCGAGTGTTTAACACCTTTGATGTCTTCATAGCAGCAGGCTGAAGTGGTGCAGGAGAAAAGACCTGCAAGGTTTCAAAGAGGAAACCTGGTGTGTCTTTAATTCACAGCATTATCTGTCAGAAAACAGGAGATTCTGTCTTCATGCATGACAAAAGGTTCAAAAAGCAAGGCTTGTTTTTAGTTTAATGGGACCTAATGTATAAGCTTTATTAACTTTAAAGTTTGAGTAAAGCTGAGATGTGGGCACCTTATAATTCAAACATGTCTTCGTGCCTTACAGACACAAAAATAATTTGATATTTTTGAAAAATGGCTGCTAAAGAAAAAAGACTCGGATGTCAGAAAAAGAGAGGAGAAGAAGAAGAGACAGTAAATGATTTCCAGTTAAGTGAGGTCAGGAGGAAGAGCCAGACCACAGATCCGTTTCCATCCTCTCTTTCTGTTTATTGAACTGTAATCATGAATAATACCTCCCATATGTAACACGTTACCGGATTTCCTCTAGAATACAGCAGCCAGGGGTCTGCGTTCACTCAAGCCCGAGTGTTGAGGTTAACCAAACATGTCTCTGCACGTACATCCTGGGTATATCACACTGTGTGTGTTTGGGGCGACAGTAATCCATCTGTTGCCAGCCAAACAGTAACAACACAGTCTATTAATTACATAAAAATATGTCTTTATATACACACATACACACACATGCATATTTCTCTTTATAAAGTAAGCCATATATAGTGTGTGCAAGCCTTTAGCAATGCTGTAATACATGTATTTACAGAAGGGAAATGTTAAAGTGCTGCGTGTCACATTTGTTCCTCATAAAGGTTTTTGGACGATGGTTGTTTTGGATGATGGGAATGAAAAGTACAGAAATTACCAGTAGCACCAGCATGGCACCATAAAACTGATGGGCTCAAAGTTGTGGAAATGAGAAGGGAAGAACTTCACAGATGATTTGCAGATGTAGCTCGGACATTTTTGCTCACCGCGATTTTCTTCCTACGGAAATGTGGGAAATGTTGGATCTCTAGTAACCCAGTCAGAACTGGCTCTGCGTCAGCACTGTGTGGAGATGTTAGCCTATAATTTGATATCGTTGTGCTGGGGCTGGATGAGGATGAAGGTATTAATAACTCAAATAATTTGAGTTATTATGGTAAGAATTACATCCTCTAGGTTAGCAGTTCAGTGGTTTCATAGTGTAGTGGCTTACATAGTTGCCTAACAAGTGAAAGATCCCTTTGGCGTTGCATCATGCGTAAGAAATCAGCCAAATCAAACACGTGGTACTACCTGCTGTGGTGACCCCAAGTAAATAAGGAAGCTGCTGAAAGTAGTAAACAAGTTAACGGTTTATTAAGTTCATTCAAAAAGTTAAAAGATTTATATAAAAAATATTTTCAGTGCACAAAACTTAGAAGCAATCATGCTTTGGTGTCGAGCAGGCCCTGAATACAGGACGTAATTGGACATTTCATGTCATATTGAACTTTTCCAGATCCAGATGTCACTTCATGTGGAGGGAATATTGGCAGAGATCTGCAGTCTGGCACTTATCATGTAAGCTAATGCATTAATCCTTTAAAGCCTGCACCGAGAAAAAAATTGCCAGAAAATTTGAAGTTCTTCAAACATTAAATCACGTACACGTGATCACTCGTGATAACTTGAGTTGTTCTTAAAATATAATTTTCAATAATGCACTTCCTCTGTGTGATTTATTGCTTATATTGAATAATTAATTTTATTAATTTAATCAGTCCTAAGTGTTTTTTATTGGTTTGTTTTTACAGATTTGACATGCTTATAGTTAATATTGTACTGCACTGCAGTAGAAATAAAACAGTTCCTCATTAACTTAGTAATACTTTATAAAATATATATATTAATTTGCAGAAATATGATACAGTAGGTGCCAAAGGGGTTTGTGTATTATACAATACCAACCAAGCAGTTTGACTTGGCAACATTTAGCACTCAAGAAGTTAATCATACTTTTCATTCGTTAAGCAGATATTGTCCTTAGTGCACAGTAGGAACTGTACAAAACTCTGGTGAGTCTTTGGAAATATTTCTTACAATGCTTTATGTTGAAAGAAAAATCAGTTCAACTGAATACAAAGAATAGATGCTACATTCAGTTGCTCCCTTCTTTACAAGGTCTCGATCCACATGTTTGATTTTGCAATTTTTTATGCTCTCCCTGCTTCACGTACAAGGGATTTGTGTCTCCTCCTCCCAGAACCAGACTAGCAATGTTTTGCCTGTTAGGTGAATGTGTAAACCACTACACTATAGTCCCTAACACAAAGAGAAACTGCACCAACAATTAATTTCTGCAGTTGCTTCTCCATGTCACTATAACTAGATTGATTGCTGCTGAGAAGCCTGACAGTGAGGCAACATTCACACTGTTAAAGCAATCATTTAATGTTAACTTTTGTTAGGCAGCAAGTAAGTCACCTAGAGGTTTCAAAATGAAAACAGCTTTGATTTCAGAAACCTTCTTTTAGAGGTCTTGAAATGCTGGAGTAATGAGTATGCTAGATGAAGTTAATATTTCTAATACTTGAGGAGAATAATCAAGACAACCTCCACAAAGAATGATTTTTAAATAAGAAAACCCTCCCTTCTCATGTATTCTTGTTAGCAAGGCTTCGATGTGTTTATAAGGTTCACGATGTCGCAGCCTGATGTGAGAACGAGAGCTCTAACACAGGAACAATACAGAGTGTGTTTAATGAGCTTCTTCAGTCACCTGATTGACTAGCAGTGTGCCAAAATTTACACCTAATAGAATAACACATGCTGTGAGATCACAACACCCCGAGACACTTGACATCCTTCATGACGGCTCCAAGGTGGGAAACCGGCAGCGATGTGACGAGTGGGAATAAGGCTGCCACTTATGCATCTCTTAAGGTAACGCTGAACACGTCGCTTTGTGAAAAACGGTGGAACAGAGGGTGAGGCTGGATTAAATGCAGTTAATTAGCTCTGTGTAAATAATCATTCTGTACATTCGATAATTTTTAACCCTACAACTGTTTACAACTTGCATAGTTCCCATTTCTGTATAGCTGCATATCTCAGATTTCTGTAAAGTTATTTATTTCATATTCTGTATAGTTTTTCATATTTATATCCTGTTCATATCCTGTACATAGCTTGTACTCACTACAGCCTGTACATACTGATAGAATATTCACAACATACTTCATACCGTGTACATTATAACATACCATAATAGACCCATTTCTGTAATATACTCACATATCTATATTATTGCTAATATATATTGTAATATATCTATATCACTAAAGCACTTCTGGATGGATGCAAACTGCATTTCGTTGCCCTGTACCTGTGCATGTACAATGACAATAAAGTTGAATTCTATTCTATTCTATTCTATTCTATTCTATTCTAATTTTCTCGTTGGAAGGATTTTTTTTGTGTTAAACTTAAGAGACTTTTAATGGTGCCTTTCTGTGGGGAGTTTCTACGTTCTCCTGGTGGTTTCTTTCCGGATGCTCTGGCTTCCTCCCACAGCCCAAAGACATGCAGTTTGGATTAAGTGGTGATTCTAAAATTGTTCTAGTCATAGATGTGCACATGGCCAAGTGCTGTGTGACTACAGGAAGCATTCATGTTAATTTGATGCTCAGTGTTTTTGTGACATTAGTATATGACTTGCTCCCTGAGCCGCTTCTATGTGCGATGATCGATGCACCACAGATTATGACTTTTTGCTGGTGCACTCATAGTAATAACAATCCATGAAAACTCTGGAATCAGATAAGCTTCTTGGTCCAGATTAATATATTTTATAATAACTTTCCTCTCATATTAAAATACTCTAGGACAGAGCAGCCTGAGATGACGTCAAATTCCCAGCTTGAATTGAATTGTTTCAATTGTTTCTGGCCCTGAGCAGAGGGAAGAAAAAGTGGAAACTATCCTCCTCTGCTGGAGGTTATCAGTGCTGGGCCGGCGGGGTTAGGCTATTCTCAGCTGTGGCATACGTCCCAAATACTTCAAAGAGGGGCGCGCGCACACAGAGAAAGAGAGAGGCAGTCAGCCAGCCAAACAAATAATTAACAAAGTCAGTGAGATTAATTAAAGCAGCGGGGTTCAGGCAGGGTTCAGCCTTCTGTGTGTGTGTGAGGGGAGGACAGAAGTTCCCTGCTGGATGCGATTAGGGAACCCAAGAAGAAAGGAAGAAGAAGCAAGGGAAAACAGTGGCTGTCATTGATATCCATCTTCATGTAAACAGCTGGGTGTATGTAGTGTGGGGCTGGGGAGTAGGAGGAAAGCTCTTCGTTGAGTAGCCTTCTATTGAGCTTCAAATAAGAATAAGGTGAAGAGGTTAATGCCACTGCAGCTGTTTTGGTCACTCTTTTTTTTTATTTAAGGAAGGCTTTTTTTTTGGTTAAGTTTTGAAACTTGTTTTGATTAGGTTCAATTTTTTTCGGAATTTCCCCCTTTTTTTACAATCAGCTAATCAAATGCCTGAAATATGATTCAGACATTCAGTTGTGTTTAAGTAATGAGATTACTGTGTTTCTCACATTGTAAGTCAGACTATGACTTTTGCTTGAAACCACAGACTTAGCGACGTGTGAATTTCTAGCCACCTTCCGCTCGGACCACCATATATATTGCACAGATTAGCATGAACATTCATGTGTTTTTAGCTGCATAAATGTCCATCTTATTGTTTTAAGAACTACAGCCACAATCTTTTTTTTAAGCTTAGCTTTTCCCTTGTCACTATGTAAAATATTTTCTAATGGATCAATTTATTATCTCTGTATTTATTTATATCTGTCCTGTATTGCACAATAACGCCTTAAAAATATAACAAGAACGTCAGGCGCCTTGGACACAAAATATAAAGAAACTTTTGCACAGCACTCTACATGTGATTCACCAAAACCAACACAGCTTTGTGTCTTTATAAACTTTTTAATCTTCACTTTCAACATAAAGTTTTGATGCAAAACATGTGTTTAAACTGCAAAGAATACCAATATGTCAGATGGCATGTATTAAGCTGTAGAGACTCTCGTCTTTGCCCACTCTCTTCTTCTTCTTCTTCCCCTCTTCTCCCTCCCTCCCTCTCTGCTTCTCTGCTCTCTCTCCCTTTCAGCTCTGTGTTTTGGAAGCAACGTTCCCCCTGCATCACAAAGCCCATATTCTCAGCTCGTTCCATTGTGTTGCAAACATCGCAGGTAATGATTAACAAAAATACACAACAATGAAAGCTTCAGCAGTCTACGAGTGTGGGAGTTAGTGAGAGGAGCTGACCTGTACTGAAGCCGCAAGCCGACAGTTCTGTATGATTTAGTCCTTTGTTTAGTTGAAGACTATGTGAAATGAAAAACGAAATCCTCTCTATGTGGTTCACATCTATTGTGTTTCTAGCTTTATATTCAAGGCTCTTTTTGAAGACACTAAGCAAATAGAAAACCTACATGGCAGTCACCTATGACAACACCTATGGGAGATTTCAGAATGACAGCACTCTACTACCATCGTGAAACAAGTCAACATATTTGCCATTTCAACAGTTTAAAAACTTCAAAATATGAAGAAGTTCTTATGAAATGTTCTAAAAGAAAAGAAAGCATCAATGTGTTTTTCTCCACTGTAAACACACACTTTATAGTTTGAGCCTTTAGTGACCAGATATGTGGGCGAATCTTTTTATCCTTTGAGTCAACACTTTTTCAGCCTCTGGCTTCTTGCTCCACTTTTCCTCAAAACAGCAACTTTTAACCTGAAATTATGATCCAGCCTTTAATTTGAATGCAGGGCCTAGAAGTAAAAGATATGCTTTTCAACTTAAAGAGGCAGTTCACTCCAGAGTCAAATACATGGTTTTTCAACGGGCATGTAGAAGAAGGAAACATGCAGCTACCAATTATTACACCTCATTAATGTTTACATCTTGGCACTGTAAAGTCTCATCACTGTGATGCGTTTGGTGGGTATCGTTTTGTGGAAATGCTCACAACAAAATTTGTGGATTCTTCTTTTCCTTGGGTAGCTATGCTATGATTTCTTTTGACCTTTTAAAATGTATTTTTGGTAAGTGGCATCTAATCCCAGTTATATTCAAAAGAAGGCAAACATTTTTCATCTCTAAAGCTGACCATTTCACTCAAAACAATTGAAATGGGTAAACGCCACTGCAAGGAAAAATATGTAAATTTGATTTTAAGGTTAACTATCTTTTTAAGAGTGTCGTTTTTTAAGAGAAGCATCAGTTAAATAGTCCAAAATTTAAATCTAAATGGGACCTGATGTTCCTATGATGAGTCCCTTTTGGGTGAAACAGCCTAATGAGCCACCAGCCACACCTCGCACATTCCTCCTGACCTCTATTCCACCTCACTTTCCCTCCATACACGCATGCACCCTCCTAACTTAACCTCACCCAAGTGATTAGCATTCACCCCAGCATGGCCCCTCCTCCTTTCCAATCTGTTATCAGTTGTCAGGCACCAACCAGCTCTGGTATTAACATCTTCAGGCAACAGGCTATCAAAGTTATCTGAACCTGGAGGCTCCATGAGAGTCGGGAGGGATCTGCTGTATCACTGATGTCATCAGATAAAGAGGTGGTATGGAAGGTCAGGTTCCTTGTGTAGGGGGATGGAGTCCTTATCTGAGGTATCCGATTCTATCAGCTGATGAGTATTCGCATACTAAAAACTCAGAGTAATGTGTTACATTACATTTGTTTATGTCTAGAAATTAAAGTAGACATAAACAATTGAATATGATGCTAAGTGCAAAGTTGTCCTGAGAGGACATGCGTGCATTGTAGTCAGATGTTTACATATACTCAATACGGTCATGAATGTCCTGGTAACTTTGTCTTTTAAAGATTTCTTTGAGCTGTTATTTTCCCTGGGTAGAATGATTGCACAGCATACTTCTTTAATGACTTTAAAAATAAGAATTGGGTGTAGAAGTTTGAGTTTATTTTGGGTTTTCTCTGCACACGACCTTTCAAATGTATACATACAGGCTCAATACATCCATACAGTCACTTAAATCGTTTATGGCGATGAAGGTTTTACAGTGTCATTTAACTTGACAATGCCAAGGGCTATTAAATTCTCATTAGTGATCATAATTGACTACAACTAGCAGTTTTTCTTTGTCATTATAAAGGGGGCTTGTTTGAAAGCACTCAATGTATTGACCAATACTCAGAACAATGGGAAAGTCCAACGAACTCAGTAAAAATGTAAGAAGGAGAACTGTAGGTTAAGATAAGTGGGGAAGGTCTCGTGGAGCCATTTCTAAACAACTGCAGATCCCAAGTTCATCTGTTCAAACAATTGTACGTAAGTACAAGCCATTTTGTCAAGGTCTGGAAGGAGACCCAAACTGTCATCCTCAGATGAGAAATTAGTTAAGATCTTCAAGAACAACCCAGGAACAACAAAGGCTCAAACCTTGAACTGGAAACTGCTGGAACACCAATGCCCGCGTCCACAGTGAAGCCAGTTTTACATCGCATGGACTGTGAGGGACTACGATGAAGCAGCCCTGCTTCAGAGTCTACACACGACAAATATTGAACTATTTGGCCACAATGACCCTAAAATGATACAAAGAAAACCCCACAATCAGATGACCCCCTATGAGCAAGCAGAAACCTTCAGCAGAACCAGGCTCAGGGGAGGGCAGCCATCTGCTGTGACCGGCTGAGGAGGTGAGGAAGACAGAACTAAAGATACACTAATTAAAAATTAAATGCAAAGTGTTCAGTTTACTTAAATTTAGAAATAGGAAATCAGAGATCATCCAGTTCTTTGTGCTTAAGACATCCCTACAGTTTAACTAATTGGTGTGTGTCATTTGACTTGTGTTGCGTATCATCTGCATAGAAGATGCATAGCATGTATAATGTAAACAGAGTTGTTCCTAGCACATAACCCTGTGGAACTCCATAATTAATCAAAGTGTGTTAAGAGAACTCTGCATTTACATGAGCAAAACTGTGTCTATTAGATATTATTCAAATCCCTGCAGCACAGTACCTTTAATAACTACAGCATACTCTAATCTCTGTAGTACAAAATTATGGTCAACAGTACTGAGTACTGCAGTGAGAGCAGGACAAGCACAGAGATGCAATGTGGGATCATTTTGACAGAGAACAGAACAAAACCAGCCAACATCCAGAGTAAAGTTGTGTATGCCCTTGGAGAACCCCAGAGGACCATTCCCTAAAACTGCTTAAAGAAATTGCTAGAAAGTTTGCCTAAGAGAGTTCAATCTGTGATGAAGAATAATGGTGGTCATACCAAATACTGACTTTAAAGCTTCAGTTTTCAAGTATGAAGAAATACAAGTTGGCTTAAGACACAATACGTAAAATATAACAATTACAAAAGATTATATCTTTCTTTGGAAACTGCAGGTCACAGATATTTTAATTCTTGTAGTGGAAGTGGAAAAGACCCACAAACTCAAAGGTCACATGTATTGTAAATAACATCCACAATCACTGACCTAATTATATAGCACATTTTAAATGGTTGGAATAATCATATAAGCATAATAAATATTCCAATTAAAATCTAAATGGTGCCTCTTATTTTGACCTGAACCACTGTAATTTTGACTGTAGAACAGCCAACTGAGAGAGAACTTAAATTCCTTTTAAATGACTTTTAGTGTAAATAGAATACATGTGGCTGAAATGTTTGGTCTGTGTACTGCTGGCAGTCTTATTTATAATTTAACAGTCCTCAATTCTTTTGCCACAAATTCTCTTTCTTCTGTGGGGGACACTGATAACTGTGCTGTGTTCAAAGTGAAGCAGCTCGGCCAAGCAAACGGACGTTAGCTCCTCCAAACTCGGTGCATTTGCTTAAAGCGTCTAAGTTAGGGGCGTGTCAATGGGTTTCATTGTAAGAACTGTGTGGTGAGTGTGTGAAGCAATTGAAGTGGCAGCAATACCAACTGTATCTCATTAGCACAACAACAAGGAGCATTATCATTAACGCTGCTATTCCCTCCCAAAACACAGGTATCACAGGCCTAAACACACACATACACACAGACACACACACAGACACACCTCACTTTCTGACCCCAGATCAAGCCAAACTTGGAGGGCGACCTCGAATTAATCATTTGTGGGATCTGGGCTGTGCTGCTGTACTTTGCAAGCTAACAGTTACACAAACAAAGTTGTGTTTCCTCTACCTCAGAGAACATTATATTGGCTTTTATTTGTTATCTCAAGGTCTACCTTCATGATCTTGCATGATCCCTTCTTATCCTATCACATCTTTACACTTAGATTTAAAGATTTATGTCATGCCGACTTGCTACTGGTTCACAAAAACCAAACAAGGTGCCCCAAACTTCCCACCCAGTGTACCCGTGTAAACTGATTTATGTCCCCACACACGCACACACACATTTTGAGGCTGTCCCACCAGTTGACCACATAGTTGGCATTAGCACAGCTCTTATCTGCTTTATGACTTCCACACTAGCTCGTTTATTTGTGTACTTTGCCTTTCGCTGTAAAGCTGAGTCTGACCTGACGTAGCAGCATGCAGTGTCAAAGGTCAAATCTGGAATTTATTTCGACACATAAATTTCAGCTAAACACGCTCATATTTGGGCCACTGGAAGAGTTTGACCTGCGAATAAAAGTAAACGGAGTGTGCTGCTTGATCCTTTCCTTGTGTTTGTGATTTATTTGGATCTCATATTTTGAAGGTGGCAGAGCTTTCTTGGAGGCACAGCTAAAGTCTTAGATTTCTTTAATCATCCTGCTGGCTGAAGCAGGTATCATGTAACCATGTTTGAATCGGGCCAGGACCTTTGCAGCTTGCGATTGCCCCCTTATTCTTTTGCCCTTCCTGTCTTTCTTCACAATAAAAACTGTGCAGCAGAGGGAAAAAAAACAAAACAGTAATTCTAAAGGATTTCTCTGAGGCTGAAATGAATTTATTGGTGGAGTTTAAGTGCTTTGGGGATTTATAGGATAACAGGTTAGCTAGCTTGCAAGTCTGATCATGCAAAACCAGTTATGATAAATGTACAGCATATTGTGATAAGACATAACTGAGTTTTGAAGGCTCTTCCTTGAGTTTTTCATGTTCCGCAAGGTTAAAAATATGCAGACAGCTGAACTTTGCTCCCATATGTATTATCCAAAGCCATGGGGTCTAATCTGCTGCTGATCCAGTCCTTCCATCAAATTTTACTTACTGGCTCATAGTTGAAATTCCAGATTTAACACATAAGGGTAGGATAGGGTATGGCTGTTGCATGACATCCAAAATGGTAAGGGTTAGTGACAGGGCTAGGCTTTTCTTACTCCAGAACATATTGTGTACAATGGTGTGTGAAAAGCAAAAAATGCACTGTGATTACACACAAAATTACTCCTAGAAATTGATGTTATTAGCATACACCTTATTTTTCTCCACTAGGTTAAAGGATTGTTTTAACTGCTTTCTGTAAAGCATGTTGGTCAGCATCTGATATATTTAATAAACTGGCCAAAAGAAACTAAAACAAATCGGAATGGGCTGCAGGTTACATGTTTCTTGTCCTGTTGATCAGAGCCTCTCACAGATTGCTATAAGTAGTAAAGGCATGGCAGGGAAAAAGTGAAACACAAAGGTGAAAGAACAGACTCAACATCAACAGAAAAAAGAAACCTGATGAGAGGATTCCAAATCTTATCCTAACATTTCTAAGTGAGAATAGATGGATAAAACCTCTTTATAAACCTCTGACATTAACTTTCTGAGGGTGATGGGGATCTAACACCCAAGAACTTGGACATTTATTAGACTTTACCAGAATATGTAGCTGCTAGTGAGATAAAAAGCTTCAAGTGACGCACTGTCCTTTACTTTAAAGTTTGCAGATGAAATCCTGCCAAGGACACACAAGACATTTTATAGGACACGGAGGCTGAAGACTGAACTGCATCTGGAAGAAGGAATGATTTAATTAGCGTACTTGTGTGATTTATGTTCCCATCTTCTGACTTTGTTGTCATATCAGTTGTTATCCTTATCTCTGCATGAATTCTGATGTCATGCTGATCCTGGAGAAACCCTATTTCTTTGCTGCATGCTAATACTTCATTTTACTTCACAAGATTAAAGAGTTGTGAGACCTGTAGTCTAATAACTCTGAGAATTTACCACATGTGTTTTACTAAAATGCATCAAAACTTCCAAATGAGGGGAAACATTAAGACAAAGTGTGACAACCAGATTTTTTTAAAGCAGGGCCTGTATTTATTTAAATGCCATTGTCTTGTTTTGTGTTGTTTAGCTTTTTTTCATTGAGGCAATTAAACAGGGAGGCAGTTCTCACACATTCACTCACAAAAACGACTTAATTGGTTGTGTCTTCAAAAGGGCAATTAACCCCCAATAAATTATGACACCTTAAAAAAAACCTCATCAGTGGCGTGATTTATGTGGCTAATTACTGTATGAGAGAAAAATGCTTCTAGCAATTTTAATACCGAATACCGTTAGACTTAGATTTCAACTCTGCAGAGAGGAGAGAGAGGGGGAGAGAGTCTTGGGTTTTATTTGCCAGCTCTTTGGTAGCATGGGGCTGTTTTGTGAAGGGGTGGCAGGGATGTACCCCTCCCCTCTCTCACTCTCTCTCTCTCCCTTATCCTCTCCCCTCCTTTCTCCTCCTCCTGCTCCCCTGGCCGCTCTCAGACCATTGTTGTTGTGACTGCCGTCCAGAGAGCAGCAGGGTGCTGTACGAGGGCTGGTGTGTGAAGGTCGCAGTCGCTCGCTCCTCTCTCTCTCAGCAGTTGAACGAAACAGGACTGTGGAGGGAGGCTGAGCCCCACATTTGATCAGCAGAGCTTATTGGGAATTACACACTGAGCAGTGGAACTTGAAGAAGCGCTGCGTAAAGACGCGCGTATCCAAAACGGTGTTGCAGTGTAACCAAGAAGGGACTCTGAACTACGGGGCACGGGTTTTTTTTGTTTGTTTTTGTTTTGTACCCGTCTCTATAAATCGGATCATTTTCAGCATTTTCATACAACTCTTACTCGTAAGTTCCTCGCTCCCTGACTGTTTTTCTTTATCTCCGTGGATTTAGCCTTCTGAGCGGCAGCCTGCAGTGGACTTTGCCCCGGGGATCGCAACGCTTTCCCCCGGGTCACTGGAAGAGCCCGACAGCTGTCGTTCGTGTAACAGGCCACTGTTTTTTGATGGATTTAAGGCTCAGCTTCGATTTTAGTCGGATACACATAAGCTGAAACACGCTCACAGACTGATTTTTGGGAAGGATACACCGGGAAAAGTGGCTCTCCAAATGAGGATTTCAATATTCGCTCGGATCAACCGGGACAAGGAGTGATTTCCACACCGGTGCCAATTATCACTGCGAGGACAGACCCAAAGCAAAGGTGGGTGAAAACAGACAGAGACAGCTGGAGCTTCTTTGAGTTTCATTCATTTTTGTCCTATCAGCAGGCACGGCGGACCGGGGGCTAGATTACCAGAGAGTTATAGATCATATAATCCCACCATCCATCATGAAAAAAACCGAATAGGACTGATAGAACACACAGTGTAATTTCACCCACCAACGAGTTAATTTTAAGTTAATCGGGGGGTTTAGAGACGAAAGATTTATAATTTTATGCGTGTTTCCCAATGAAAGCAAAACAGATCAATTAGTAGACACTGAACTTTCCACTTGTCAGGAGAAAAGATTGTTTATATCGCCCAAAGCGGAGTTTGAACTTCATCAGACCACAAGTGCCATTAACGCGTGAATGAAAGATTGATCATCCTTTTTAACATTTAATTAAAGTATTTTTCAGGAACATTATCTAAACACTATCAGCTCCTTTATTCTGCAGAGCAAAGTTTTTTGACTGAGGGGGGGCTCACGTGCGGGCTCCAAAATTACAAACTTCTAGGTTTAACTGTGAAACAAACAACGATTCTCATTCGTCGGTTCTTGAGTTGATTGTAAACTACACGCACGGTGTGACATTAATACAGCTCTTAGGTGCTTTATTGAGCGTGGATTATGGTACTGAAATATAAAAGTACAATACAGCAGAAGTGTTTTGGCTCCAGCTGAATACGGGAAGGCTGCGTGCCAGCGGAATTAGCAGCAGCAGGAGAAAAATGTTTTCCAGTCCTTAATTGAGAAAGAATACGTTTCATTCAGCAAGCTGGTTCTTTAAACAGTGTGTGTATGTGTTCGTGCGTGCGTATCTGTGTGTGTGTGGGCGCGGCTTGCCTACATGGAGCGCACGCACCAGGATCTGGCGCCTGTGCTCAGTTGGCTGTGCTTGCAGCAGAAAAAAGAAAACCAGTGTATTATTCCTTTAGCGTTCCTACAGACTGTCAGTTTACTGTTTGTCCGCATTCAGATGCTTAGACCGCTTTAATAACCTCTGTACTTCAATATCACTTTCTATGCGAGTCAAAATGTTTGAAACAGGTTTATCGATCATTAATAACGTATAACAACATCTGGAGGTAAAACTCACAGCTAACAATACTGTGAAAATTATTTTGAGCTGAAAAATAGTTGCAATTGTTTATTTGAGTTGAAAGTCAATATTATTAATTCATTAGTAATCAGCTTTCTGCTTTTTCTGTTTTCCCCCATTATTTCTGAGGAGTTGCTGCTTTTCATTGACTTCTTTAATAGTAAGCTGGATATCACTGTGGTTCTGGACTGTTTGTTAGATTAAAAAAAACATTTCAAGGCACCATAGCATTTTATAGATTCACAGATTAAGTAGGGAAAATACAATGACCAATCATAAAACTGCCTTTGTAGCTGGCCCTGTTACCAGATCTGGGTCTAGGTAAGAACACCAGTGCATTTCAGATTTTGAAAACCCACTACCATCACCCATTTCACTGTTTTCCTCCTGTCTTTGGGTTTCCACCTCCTGAACCTGAAGTCTCATCAACTTTTAGTCCAATCTCTCTGCTGCTCCTTCAGATTCTGTAGCTTCCTGGCAAGTTTCAAGTGTTTTCCTAGTAAGGGCCCATTATCCCGGGACAGACCAAGCACCATCCACTGACAAACAACAGGCAGTAACAGCCCTGCTCCTTATTCATCACGCAGGAGAGCCTGGACAATGTGAGGCATACGAGTGGGACAGATAGCAGGACATCTGGTTAAGAATACAGCTGCTCACAGTCAATACAGGCTCTCTCTTTAACTATTTGGCCTGACAATTGTTTGTGTTTTTGCCATCTGGCTTAAAAGTGAACAGAAAAGTTTGTGTCTTTAGCTGCTCCCCTGCTAGATCTCCTCAGAGAATCAGGTTTCTGATCAGCAGATAACTGTCTGCCATGTGTTTGTTTTTCCCAGCAGGCTCCACGTTTACAGACTTTGGGGGTCTCTGAAGTTGCCAATGCCAGCGAGTGGAGTGTGAGGCCCGGAATAGGCTTCCAACGTTTAATTTTCCCTTTTAGCCCACAAAACACGCACGTCACCCACAGAAGATGACGCGGGTCTGCTTGTTCTGTATTCTGCTGCTCTGTTTGGTGGTCAGAGTCACGGCCAGAACCACCGATGGCTTAAGAATAAAAGGTAAGTCAGGAAATTCTGCTCTGATATCACACAGTTAGTATTAACTTGATCACTTGGGGTTTGTCTTTGCATAAACCTTAGATAAGCATATGGCTGGGGAGGGGGGGGGGAGGTTGATCACAGCCAGATAGCAGGTCTCATTTTTATTCATCTGTTGACTAGGAGTGAAGCTGCTTTAAATTCTTAAAAATATGTTATGTATCTGGAATTGTGTGGACCAGTCCACTTTCCCTCCTTAGAAAGTTTAGCCCAGAGGGAGGCAGGGTGACAGAAAAATGATTACGAGAGCTTGTAGGCGAGAGTCAGAAAGAGCGAAGAAGTCGGAAGCTCTCAGCGTTTGTAAACGGCGCTACCTGATCTGTCCGGGGCCCTGAGGCACGGAAGTGTAAATCTGCCTGGCTGCGTGCCAGCTGTAGAGGATGGGGAGGGGGGTGGCAGGGCCTTCTCACTGATGCTTTATAAACAGAAGCCAATGCAGTGCACCAGGCACTGTTAGTTTAAGGTGCCATTAAAATGTTTCTACTGAGGTAAGCCACAATCAGCCTTTTATACAGCCAGCTTTCAAAAATGAAACTATTATGTGTGATAATAATTTTATCTTCTGCTGCAAAATAAACTAGCTTAATACTTAAGATTAGAGGACTTTGGGGTGACATTCTTTTTGAGGATGTGTGTAGATTGATGAAAGTCGAGGTGGATGGTTGTCCCTGAGGCACAGAGAACAGAAGCCGTCTCTGTGGCTCCAGTTTAGACTGCAGGGCTGTCGAGGCCAGCCGGGACTTGTTGTTCCGACGACAGTGTGCAAGAGGGGGCTTCAAAAAAAGCCCCTCAAGAGATGTGAGTAAATAGTCAAACAGTTATAAAAGCAGTTAGATTTTAATAGCATGCACCGGATATCAGGGTTTGTATTTTACATGCATAAATTGTCTGCACCAGTTCATGTACTGGTGCTTTGATTGATGGTCACCATAATGTCCAAAGTCAAGAAAAACAAGAGCTGTAAAAGCAGCAACTGGCCTTGAAACAGTGACCGGCATTTTCCTAACTTCTGGTATATAATAGAATCTACACCTTCCAAGCTGCCAACTTTATTTATTTATCCAAACTAAATCTTGTAGTAGGCCATAAACAAACTTTAACTAAGCTTTTAATAATCACCTGAAACAATTCTGTGGGTATTTTATGTTCAGTTACTAATTTGAAACCCGCTCCGAGCGCATGTCAAATATAATTATATATCTAATGTTGCTAATTGTATGCTGCAGCAAAAGGAAAACTCATTTTCAGTCCAGATTTTTTTCCCTGCTACATCATTAGATTATATAAAAGTCTAAGTTAAGATTTTTGTCTATAAACTCTGTACTTGACTGTAAATCACCAAAAATAAAACATAAGACATAATTTAACCACACATGTCACAGATTAGAGGATGACTGGATGATCAATTTTGTTTAAAAATAAAATATATATATATATATATATATATATATATATATATCAAATGTCTATGAAATGGAAATGCAGCAGTTGTTAGCAACATTAATTTTATACATCATAAGAAGTAGCTATAATGCAGCTTTTGTATAAAATAATGCTGAATGCATACTTCCTGTGGTGGCGTATGCTACATGCATGTGTGCCCCCAAACCATTATAGCTTTGTAATTATAAGTGGGAGCTGCAAACTGACAATGTAATGAATTCCAGCAATTTTCCTTGAAAGTTAATCAGAAACTGGATAATTCTGGGAAGTTCTTTAGCCTGCTGGAAGTAAACCTAATTGGATAAAAGTACATATTTGAGGGCTCTGCTGCTGTACGTTCCTGCATTGGGCCACAAATGCCTCTTCATTGTACCATACGAGGCTCTGCTGCCAGCCCGGCTGGCTGGCCGGCCGGCTGGCCGGCTGGCTGGCTCGCACCAGCTGAGCGGGTTTGTTTGTGTTGTGTTGTGTTTTGTTTGCCCCCTCGCCTCTGGGTGGCAATTCACACTCTGCTGCGAGTTCATCTCTGGGGCACCGTCGCTGTCTCTGCAAGTTCATTAGCGTGGGTATAGTGTGTGTGCTTCAGCTCTCTGATTTACAGGTTTTTTTCCTAACTTTTTTTTAACTACGGTAGATAAAATTGTGGCTTGTTGGGATTTCACGTTTCTGACTCCCTGTAAACAAACGAAGTGTTGAGTTTGTTTGCCTCCAAGGTGTTTCTTTCATTTGCTTTTGACCAACTGCCATTTCTCATTTTCCACTCAGAAGGTAGTGACTGTATATTTGTTCCTGAAAGGATTACCTGCGTGTACTCTGGTGTTTGGAAAAAGAGATAGCACTTCACTCCGACAGGGAAACAGATTGCCTTTCACTAAGCGCTCGCAGGAAGCAATCAGACAGAAAATTGCCCTGGAAAATTGCTCGTTCTGAGTGACTGAGCAGAAAGCGAGGTCTAGCCAGGGCGCACATATGCTCCAGCAAGTGAGTGGGTGAGTGACCCACTGAATGGATGGCACTGTAGCTGAGGGTGACACCATAGTGGCTGGGTTATCAGGGCACTCTATCACCGGTTCCTGGTAGCATTAAATGGCTGTGGTTGTTTAGGAACATGGTGTGCTTCTGTTGCCGGACCTTTCAGAGGTAAAATGAAACCGCCAGGATGTGTTTTGACAATTTTTGCCTTGTTCACTTGGTTATTGAGACTACGACGACTTGTAGCAGTTTACTGATTCCTTTATTCTGCAAAATAGCTGTACTGTGAAGCCTGAAATAGGTTCAAGATTGAGAGAAAGAGTAAATAAGGAGGCTGTCACTGATCTGAAATATAACAATGAAACAAATCTCAATAACAGGAAAAAGATATGACTGATCATCTGTCTTTTCTGAGTTTCTCTCCTCCATCTCCACATTTGGTTTCCAGATCTTCGGGTCACTAGGCCTCTGATAGTTCCAGGTTACCCAGAAAACACCACAGCAGTGGTTGGTGGTCAGGCAAAGTTGATGTGTAAAGTCCACAGACCAGGAAGCACAAAGGTGCAGTGGCTGAAGGTGAATGTCAGCGAACCAGGTCAGAACCAGGGAGGACCCCCTGGCCTCAGGGCTCTGACGGTGAGAACAGATCTGCTAACGTCAGCAGTTTTATTGTCCTCTGCACTGTGTTCTCTTCTCATCACTCTAAAATAATCTGTCACGCAGCCCCTGCAGAACATATCATCCAAGGTGAATACTCTCCATCTGTCCAACATCACTGTGGAGGATGCTGGCGAGTACATCTGCATGGCTGAGAACACCCATGCGGGACAGACAGTGCAGGCCATGCAGTCAGCATGGCTGGAGGTCCTGCCTGGTAAGGCAGACTTATCATTATATGAATATTTAGGATTTATAGGCATATGATTTTTTTTATGTTGTTTAGATAGAAATGCTTAGTGTCAATTTTTAACATCCCACATCTTTACTTTTTTTAAATGACAACTTTTCCCTTTCACAGGGATTATCATTTCCCAAACTGAGGACATGCCTGCTACTAAAATTCCCTCAGGTAACCTCACTCTGGAGCTTTTACACTTAGAGCTTTTTAAAAATAAATAAAATCTATTTGGGTGTGAGAAGTGAAAGTATACATTTACCATACAGTGGTATGTTTGCCAACCGTGAGAGCTCTAAACTTGGCATCCACCTCCACAGATTTTGCTTCTCTTTGGTCTCTTAGATCATTAGTGAGCCTTTACCACCCTTTATATTCACTCTGCGACCGCTGTCACATTGCGACATGTTCATCAGCTTCAGTCTCCCTTCCTTCTTGTTTCTTTTCTTTGCTTCTTTTTGAGGGAGTTTGCAGAGCTAGCCAGATTGCTCTCAGTCTCATAACAATTCACAGGGGAACAAAAAGATGAAGAGGGGAAGGGGGAGTGGAGGTGGCTCGGGTCAGTAAGGCCCTGTCTCCATGGCAATGTCATTGTGCTTGTGTGTATGTGGGGACTGGAGATAATGGAGTTTGAGGAGCTGAAGGTCATAACTGAAGGAATAGCGATTAGACTGGGCTCTGTGGTGAGATAATCAGAGCTACAAAAGAAATAAAGAGAAGGAGAAGGAGAGCTCGAAAAGGGTGTTCAGACTGATCATAAAAACTTGAGAAGAGCCTTCAGCACCGCAAGCTAATACCATGCCTGCTTTTAGCAGATGTTCTCGAGGACTTGAGTGAGGACACCACAGAGCATCTCCTGTTAGAGCCAGGCAACGTCCTAAAACTGCGCTGTGACATGAGCACCCGGCCCGGCATGGCTGTAAACTGGTACAAGGAGGGTGCACGTGTTCTGCCCACACCCCGGATCCAGATGCGAGGCGCCATCATGGAAATCACAGACGTAACATATGAAGATTCAGGTGTTTATGTTTGTGTTCTCCGGGGATCCAAAGAGCCTGTGAGGAACTTCACTATCACTGTGGCAGGTAAGAGCACCCGCAGTGCAGTTTTGATGCTTTACTGGATTTTTTTTTATATATAAAGTCACTGGTTTTAAAAAAAAGCTTTTAAGTAATGAGGATTAGAGGCAGCCGTAAATGGTTTTTGACATGTCTTCGTCTCAGACTCGCTGGGATCTGGGGACGACGATGAGGACAACGACTTGGAGGATTCTTCAGCTGAGATTGAAAATGACCAAGTTTACTTCTACAGAGGTAAAATTGCTGTTTATTTAGCAGCTGCATTTCTTGAATTTTGTGCTTTAACGGCTTATTTGCGGTTCTTTGTCTGTGCAGGACCGTATTGGACACATCCCCAGCGTATGGAGAAGAAACTCTATGCTGTTCCTGCAGGAAACACAGTGAAGTTTCGTTGTCCAGCTATGGGTAGCCCCATGCCGAGCATCCGCTGGCTCAAAAATGGACGCGAATTTAGAGGAGAGCATCGCATTGGAGGCATCAAGGTGACGAAGGTTTCAGTTTGTCATCTCGTGCGACATAAACAGATTGTGTTTTTATTTGCTCTCTTATTCATATAATTTTGTACTTTATCTGCCAGCTACGACACCAGCACTGGAGCCTGGTGATGGAAAGTGTTGTGCCCTCAGACAGAGGAAACTATACCTGTGTGGTAGAGAACAAATATGGCTCCATCAGTCACAGCTATGTTCTTGATGTTCTGGGTAAGACATGAAAGATCATGCTTCTCATATTTAATGTTCATATTTAAAAAGTAAAATAAACAAAAAAGCATATCTTGTGACATCTAGAGTGAAGAACACAACCCTTACACGAGTAAGCACTAAACTAAAGCCATAAATAACAGAAAATCTTTATTGGTTGGATTATACAATCTGGCTGAAAAGCATTGGTCAGCACAAAAAAGCAGAATTCCTTCAAATTTAAGGCTCCAGTCTGAGAGAGGAGATAACTGAGCGAGTGAGCAAATGGTGACAGGGGTGCCTGGTGTCGGGCTGCGGCGGGCAAGATGTGGATGGTCAGACTTCCACTCCAGTTTTCTACCTGACTTGTGACAAGAGATCGAGCAGTGCTGCGGTTTGTTTGTTCGTTTGTTCGCTATCTCTCCACCGCAGGGTCAGTTTCCGTCCCTGCTGACGGGGGGAAAAGACTAACGAGGCAGCTAACGAGATCAGAGAGAGAGAGTGACCACAGATCAAAGAGACTAGCGGCAAATAGGCATGCTAATGGAACCAATTTTCATTCCAAAATGACATTTCCTGGTCTTTTGCCAGCATAGAAACATATTGAGGGTGACAATGACAATTGCTGGCTATTTTAAGGAGCTTATTTGCAAAGCATGCATTTTTGTGGGCTTTAAATGACTAAACAAATGAATGTCTTTAAGAGGCAGTCAGGTGATTACCCATTACCTGCCTAAAACTTCATACATGCCTAACAGATAAATTAACCTTTGTCTCCATATGCTCTGCTGTTTCTTTGAGATGAGCAAATGCATTGAGTGGTTTCTCTTGATCTTTGAACAATTTTTCAGTCTGAATCTTTGCTCCCTTTGCTTACCTCTTCCGTGTGATTTCCTCCAAAAACAGAGCGTTCACCCCACAGGCCGATCCTGCAGGCAGGTTTGCCAGCCAACACCACAGCAGTGGTAGGCAGTGACGTCCAGTTCCACTGCAAGGTCTACAGTGACGCCCAACCTCACATTCAGTGGCTCAAGCACATCGAAAGGAACGGCAGACGCTATGGTCCTGACGGGACCCCCTACGTTCAGGTCCTCAAGGTTGGTAATACAACGAGATGCTATCCTTTCACGTTTTGTTAACAGCAACTCCTCTGGTAGCTTCCAAACCTAACTTCTTCCTAGCGCTCTTATCATGCCCCATCATTGCATTTTGTGTCATGCAGACTGGCAGTCTGAACATGTCCGAGGTGGAGGTCCTCTACCTGTCCAAAGTTACCATGGAGGATGCTGGAGAGTACACCTGTCTGGCTGGAAATTCAATTGGCTATGCCCACCAGTCTGCCTGGCTCACTGTCATTTCAGGTAAGAACGAAGCAACGTAACTATATAAAAAAAGTCACTCTACACTACTTTGCATGGTCTTTTCAAAATATTTTAGCATTGCTTTGCTCAGCTAATCATTGATATATAGCACGTTTGCCATCAAATACTCCACAAACCTTCAACTAATCATTTCTTGTTTTGAGTTCCCTCTCCTATTGAATTACATTTTTTTCCTCTAATTTTTCATCTTGTACCTGCAGAGGAAGAAGCAGCAGATGCTATGGAAACAATGGAAACCAAATATAGCGACATAATTATCTATGCTTGTGGATTCCTGGCTCTGATCATGGCCATTGTCATCGTGGTGTTGTGCCGAATGCAGGTCAACCCCAGAAGGGAGCCATTTGATGCACTCCCAGTGCAGAAGCTTTCCAAGTTCCCTCTTCGCAGACAGGTACGTCTCATAACCTGCTATGACACAATGGATGATCCAACTGCATCTGAAGGCAAACCTCTTAAAACCTGACATCTTTATCTCTTTCTTCAGTACTCAGTGGAGTCCAACTCGTCAGGGAAGTCCAGCGCATCTCTGATGAGGGTGGCTCGCCTGTCTTCCAGCTGTTCACCAATGTTGGCTGGAGTCATGGAGTTTGAGTTGCCCTATGACCCAGACTGGGAGTTCCCCAGGGAGAAGTAAGTCATCTGTCATTATTTATTGAGATGTAGATGATAATCAATCACAAATGCTTTGTATCAATATATATATATATATTTAAATAATCCGAACTGTTAAGCCTCAACTACATTTAAAGTGTCTGCTCCTTGCTAAAAGTATTTCTTCACTGAGTTTAGTTTGGCTGCCGGGATCTGTACTCATTTAAACATTGTAGCGCTCGCATCATGTGTGAACCAAAAAAGAAACAAGCCCGCAAGACATTTTTGGCTCCATCAAACCTATAGTTTTAGAAACCGGAGCTTCAAATTATGGATTTGTACAGTTTTCTTTTGGACATACTTATTTTCACTAAGACTCCCTTTCTCTTTCTAGTCTAACATTGGGTAAACCTCTAGGAGAAGGCTGCTTTGGTCAGGTGGTCAGAGCTGAAGCCTACGGCATCAACAAGGACTGTCCAGAACAAGCCACTACTGTAGCAGTCAAGATGCTCAAAGGTAAGAAAGGAATACTACCAGCGAAATAATTCCTGAGATTAACTTGGCAGATCTTACTTATAACAGCATGTCAACTAAATAAAACTACATGTCTCTCTCAGATGACGCCACAGACAAAGATCTGGCAGACCTCATCTCAGAGATGGAGTTGATGAAGGTGATGGACAAGCACAAGAACATTATCAACCTGCTGGGAGTCTGTACACAGGATGGTGAGTGTCTAACCTTTATTTTGGATAAGAACCAACACATTTCCTCATTTTCCTCCCAAGTCATTTTGTTATCATTAATCTAACGAAGATCTGCCTGATTTAGGGATTGTTTCAGCTGTGGTGGTTGCAGCCCTTCATCCTGTTTTTGCTTGCCCCCACCCAGGCCCTCTGTATGTGCTGGTGGAGTATGCTTCCAAAGGAAGTCTGAGGGAGTACCTGCGAGCCCGACGACCTCCAGGCATGGATTACACCTTTGATGTGACTAAGGTGCCTGAAGAGCAGCTCACCTTTAAAGACCTGCTGTCCTGTGCCTACCAGGTGGCTAGAGGGATGGAGTACCTGGCCTCTAAAAGAGTAAGCTCTCTATAAAGAGTTGAAATGTACTAGAAGTAGTAACTATAGCTTATTTCTTTTGTAGTTCTGGATTTTTTCCCCAACTTTTCAGTAATATTTCTACTGGCTGTTTGTTTAGGTTTCTAAAAAAAACATTTGTTCACCTTAAAGTCGAAACTTTCGTGACGCTAACCAGATTAGTATCACAAGTACAGCAACAGTAGGAACGCAAAGTAACGATATGCAAAGATATGCTAATACAGACATATTAGTTAAACAATACAAGCAGTCATAGTCCGGGAGAAAACAGACTTCCCTCAAAATGTGATTGAAAATTCAGTTTAGCTGTACTGGAACATCTTTTTTTATGAGACAGGGCCAACTGATGTGTATCCATATTGATCCATCAATCCATCTATTTTCCTAACCCCTGATAACCTGGACAGGTTGCCTGTCTATTGGAGTGTGTCTGAATCCCCACAGAGTAATGCAGACATAAAATGAGGGCAGGACTAAACTTCTTTAGGTCTTCAGAGTTATATATGCCCCAAAGAGGCTGTAATATAAGAAATGTGGTTTTGATTGAAAGGATCAGGTTCCTTCATGTAATTCATCGTATTTTGGGACTTGGCCTTCAAATTGATTAGTCTGGTTGAGGCAGCACCAGCTGTTCTTCCTCTCTTTGTCCTTCCTGTCGGTTCTCCTTTTTCTACCCCCATCCACATGTTTCTTGTCCTTTCAATTTCCCAGCATGCACCATGTTTGCGTGCTTCATATCAACACGTCTCCTTGTCTGCCAGTCACTTTCCCAGACAGGCATTTCTCAGCAGAGAGCTGCTGCAGCTTCAGTCCTGTTTACTCTTCTCCATCCATCTGTCCGTCCCTTCATTGCATGGCTTTGTCCTTTTTAGCGCTGCCATAAATCTGTTAGCAAACAGGCCGGCAGAGCCTTCGTCTGGGTGTAGGCATCAGGTTTCTGGCTATAAGGCCTCCGAAGAATGCAGGAGCCTGAATCTAACCCTCCATTATGGGGAGACCCACAAACCAAGACTGGCTCATTTCGCACGTCCCCACAAATCCCACGTCTATTTCAAATGAAAACCAAAATAAACTTAATGACATCCATTCAATGTGGGCAAACACTGCTTTCTTTTTTCCTCGCAAAGGGTTGTTTTTCTTAAAACTCCAGGATTTCTATATAAAGACATTATATTTTTGCGGACCTCACCAAACTGAGGCACCGTGTGTTGATTTTAGGCTCCCGCGTCTTTTAACTTTTTGGGAAATCTGCAGTCAGTCATTTTTACCTCCCCTACCTCAGCATTTTCAGACAGGGAAATGTCACGCCACAAATCTGAGAGCTTGTCATGCATTGGGAGAAATAAGTCGTACAGTTATCTAAAAATCAAAAGAAACATGCAATATATTTAGAAACTATATATATTGTGTGTGTGTGTTTTTTTTATCTAAATTTTTTAAATCTGTTTATTTAATCTGGAGACTCAACAGCTCGTGTTGGGAATTTTTCATCCCCTTCTTTTCTCTTTGCAGTGCATCCACAGAGATTTGGCAGCCAGGAATGTTCTGGTGACCGAGGACAATGTGATGAAGATTGCTGACTTTGGCCTGGCCAGAGGAGTCCACCAGATTGACTACTACAAGAAAACCACCAATGTGAGTAACATTTCTAAGGAGCATTTGTTTTAGGAATTTGCGCCTCTAACACCCAGACTAGGGTGCAGCTAAGCTGTTGTTATTCTTTTAATTTTTCCAGCATAGCTAGCTAAAATATTGACATCTCAAATCAAGTTTCAAAGGAAAAATACTATTTTTTAAATGCCTCGATCTAATGTCTTTTTGCTCAGAAATACTACTGCAGTATTGTTAGCAATCAGTTTGTACAACCCTTTCCCGTTAGTACTGTACATGGTAGGTACATATATATCTACGGCTGCTTATAAACCTATCTGCCCCTTAGTCATTTTATTACTGACTGGTTTCCTTTACAGTTTTAATACTCCTGAAACCAGATGTTTGATGTTTTCCTCTGACTGGCAGCAGGCTTAATGGGACTTAATTAGAAAAGAGTCGATGAAGAGCGAGTAGGGGAAAGATCATATGAGAGACATGCAGGAGCATGGCGCAACTAACTAGGATGAGATTCTGGTTAAGTTTGGGTAGTGAGAGGCTCTAATGTGTTCGTGTCTGCTCTTCAGGGACGACTACCAGTGAAGTGGATGGCACCAGAAGCTTTGTTTGACAGAGTCTACACTCACCAGAGTGATGTGTAAGTTCAACTCATCACAGTAAAGTCTCAAAAATATCAGTGTTATACCTTCCTTCTCACATCTTGTCTAAACTTGTACTCAAACTCCTTGAAACCTTTTCCCCGTAAGGCTAACGAGTGCTATCCAATGTTTTTACAGCAACATCAAGAAAACCTTTCATTTTCAAATGTGTTCAGTTAAAATCATTTTAGAGCTGGACAACAAAATGGTAAATGGCCTGTATTTGTATAGCGCTTTACTTAGTCCCTATGGACCCCAAAGCGCTTTACATTACATTCAGTCATCCACCCATTCACACACTGGTGATGGCAAGCTACATTGTAGCCACAGCTGCCCTGGGGCGCACTGACAGAGGCGAGGCTGCCGGACATTGGCGCCACCGGGCCGTCTGACCACCACCAGTAGGCAACGGGTGAAGTGTCTTGCCCAAGGACACAAACGGCCAACTCTTGAGCCACGATCGCCCACGACTACAAGTTTCTTAGTTGTAGTTAGAACATTTTCTTTTTAATTATTAAAGTTTTAGCTTATTATTTATGTGCCACTTTTAGCTGCTACTTTATTTATGATCTATAAGCAACCAATTTCACTGTATTCACTGTTAATTTAAAAATGTTGTTTGTACCTTTAGTCGCCATTTCAACTGTTCATCTTTAAATACGTATTTTTAGCTAGTAATGTAACTGCTAGCAAAAAAGTTAACTAAAGATTTTTTTTATTTAAAAATGTACTTAGCTACTGTGTCTTCACAGTTTATCATTATCTCTAGCTTTAGTGAGCTGTTTCAACTGCTTTTTTCTACTTTTAACTCCTCAGCATTATAGTGAGCCCACGGTATAGTGGCTAACCTGTTCACTTTACCTATGAAAGATCTCTACTTTGACTCTGGGAATAGGCACAAACTGGGCCTTTAGCAATTATTTTTCCAGCAACTGCCATCAACCTCCAGCAACATCTTGCAACAAGTTTGGGAATCTTTGTTTTTCCCTCAAGACAAGTTGCTGACAGGTAGCCATGGATCAGCCTCTAAGTATGTATGGCTGGGGCTTTATTCACTTGATCCTATATTGTCACCATAGCTGTCACACTTCACACATGTGGTTACTGCTCACGTGTCTGCAAAACCTCAATACCCCTATTACCTATCCCAAGCCTGGATAAATTGGAGGGTTGTTTCAAAAAGGAATCTGGCATCAAATCTGCACCAAACAAAATGCGAAGATCCATCTGTGGCGACCCCTTGGGAAATAAGGGAGCAGCCAAAACTAAATATATATTTAACTCTTCAGATGAGCCCAGTTGTTTAATAGTGGAGTTAATCTTTCTACTTATCCCATGGTTACTGCTGAACGAATCCAGTTGAGAACAATTGCTTCATACTAAAGAAATCATCGATGCTACCTTTCTGTGTTCAGGTGGTCATTTGGTGTATTGATGTGGGAAATATTCACACTGGGCGGTTCACCGTACCCTGGTATCCCTGTTGAGGAACTTTTTAAGCTGCTGAAGGAAGGACATCGCATGGACAAACCATCAAACTGCACACACGAACTGTAAGCAAGCCCTCTTTTCTTTTTAAACTTTACTCTCAACTGTTAGCAAACATGCCTATCTATTCTAAGAAACATTGTAGGAGACAAGTAAAGAGCAGTAAATAAACTGGATCCACTAAAGCTACCACCAGTAACTACATATCTTTAGCATAGCACATTTTTGTCCAGATCTTTTCTAAAGAATGCAGTGGTAACATGTGCCCAATGGTAAATTATCCTTATATATTTTTTCCTGCAGCTATATGATGATGCGTGAATGCTGGCATGCTGTTCCCACCCAGAGACCAACCTTCAAACAGCTGGTTGAGGAACTGGACAGGGTGCTCCTGTCCATTTCTGACGAGGTAGGTTTCAAACATATATACCAATCTATCCACCTGTAAATGTTCCTGTGTTATGTGTAAGTCTACTGTTGTTCAATTTTTCCTTCTGTTCACTTTATAAAACTCATGGTAGTCCTATAGGTTTCAGACTCATTCACAAACACACAGTAACGTCTGCAACCATAAAGATGTGTGCACACATTTTCATTGACACCAACAATCTGCAGCCCAGATGTTCAGCACGCAGACTGCTTGAGCTGAGCAGATTTCTGATCCTATAAACTCAAAGCAATAAACACAAAATCAAACAGTGTTTGGCTGCTGAAATTGCAGCACTTTTTGTTATTCCTTTGCAGATGTGCCAGAAGTTAACATGTTTGATTTGTTTGCTTTTAGGTGTTCATGAGCTTAGATACATTCATAACAATCTTTAAAGCAACCAATCCAAAACCAGTCTGTGCTGACCTGGTGGTCCAAAACTATGATGAAAACAACTCTCCAAAATGTGTTCAATAGCAGTGTGATAGCCAGTCAAGTTCAATCTTTATTGATTTTTACTGAAAATTTTCAAAAACATTTAATTGTGCATTTCTCTAGAATTTCTTCTTATTAATTCAACTTCCTCTTCCCCTCAGTACTTGGATCTGTCAACGCCTTTTGAACAATACTCTCCTTCATGCGAGGACACATCCAGCTCCTGCTCCTCTGACAACGACTCAGTTTTTACCCATGATGCCTTATCCACCGACCCCTGCCTCTTGGGCTACCAGGACGTGCACTCTCGGATAGACACGAAGACGGCTCTTCGATAGGCGCACGAACACCACACACGTACAAACACAACACTACAGTTGGGAAACACTACTTTGGGCTTTTGAATGAAGTAACATCCTCTGGCTACCAAACTGAAGGACTGCTGCTCCTTTCTAAAGGTAAATTAAAGATTTATTCATGCGATGTTGTTCATTGGACCTCCACTATGGCATCCGACAAAGCCCTGGAATATAGATAGCATTTGTAAACACACGTACACACACAAATACATGCACAGCCACACACCTCTGCACATGGAGCACCAAGGACACTACGCTTGACACCAAGGTGGAGTTTTGAAGTGTTACATCATGGACAGAAGAAAGGAGGACAAACCAATCATGGTACTTTGGACTATCAGTTGTGGAACAGTGCCCAAGAACAGTTTTAGCTTTGGAGGCATAAAACTCAACAGAAGTGACCCTGGTACTTGAAATGCCTTTAAGTGCTTTCTCTCTTTTAAGGCAGCAGACAAAGATCTCCTCCACAAACTCGACCCACAACCAGGGCTGGAAAACCTCGGTCATAAAGACATTTTGACAAAAACAAAAAAACAAAAGATTTATTTTGCTATCATAGAAGATAAGAAACTGATTGTTAAATATAAATCTGTTTATATAAGATTATATTACTTTTGTGTTGCTTATTTAAGGAGAAAACAGTCTTAAATCTCAGGATCTCTCATGCTAAGAAGTTGCTGTAGTGGCAGCAAAGTGCCTGAATCGATGATTTCCTGTGAATATATTAGAATATTAAACTATTGTTATGTACATATCAACAACAGAAAGACAATTGCCTTTTATAAATTATTCTGAATGACACAACAAGTGAAGGCTATTGGGGGCAAAAGAAGAGAGGAATTTAATCAAGTGCCAAACCTGTCATGTCGTGGGCTATCTATTTCTTTCCAAAATACCAGCGTATTCATATTTATCTCCAACAGCATCCCTAAATCTAAAAATGCAGATCTTATTTTGAATTATGACTGATTGACTGAGACATGAAAAATCCATTAACAATTAAAGCCTTAAGTGCTTTTGTGGCAAGAAAAAAAATAGATAGCTTGGGCCTTTAAGCGTGACCTCAGCTTGGGAAATTTGGGAACAAAGTCTGCCCCCCCTCCCACAATTTTTCTTTTTGTTTTTAATCTCAAGTCGAAGACAAGGTTCAAAACCACAAGAAGACAGTTGAGATAAGTTTTGAACGTGTCTCAAAGAAGCAGAGGTTGCGAGTGTGGCTTGTTTACTCATACAAGCTACCACATGCCCTTTGAGGCGACATTACGTGGTGCTCCTTTAACAACAGCTCTACTCTTACATGAATGCTCTGTGAGGGACAGTGTGTCCAGGGTGGGACTCGTTCTGAAAGGAGCACTGACGATTTTAGCATGAGGACTCTGTTGGGAGCTGGCCCAAGCCCAGTGTCACTGCTGAGAAGCATGGGGAGGGTGGGGGACACTGAATGTGAAAGCCTGTGTGATTGATTTCAAATAAGGGAGGAGGGGGAGGGACACCTATTGTCTCCGCGTAACCCTTCACCCAGCCAGATCTGTTGGCAATAGGTCCTCAGGTCCGCAGCCTGGCTGGACAATGAAAGCTTTGCAGGCTTAATGGGTGTGACTACAGACCAGAGGGAGTTTGGGGGTGGTGTTGTGGGCATAGCTTGGGCTTGTGTGCAAATGAAGAGGCTCTTATTATGGTAATATCTCCTCTTCTCTCCCTATCTTTATCCACAAAGCCTCCATCTTTTAAATTACAAATCTTAATTCAGATTTGCAGCCCCACCACTGCCACCAGGACCAGCTGTAGACAATTCCCCTGTGGGCTAAAATGCCAACTGATTCTCAACCCGCCTCCTGGAGCTGACTGCAGACAAACCTAAACAATATTTGCATCGCCAGCCCAAAACCTTCATATCTTTAATATGTTCAAATAGAAAAAAGGAGGGTTTTACTTTAAAAAGATGCTGTAAATTCATCAATCATTTTATTGTCTTTGAAGAAAAACAACCATCTTGTCAGCAAAGGATTCGTGTATGGCCTCTTCTCATGTTAAGCTATCGCTCAGCTTCTACGTCATTTTGAAAAGACGTTTTATCCACAAAGTGTTCAAAAAGCATTGATATTTTTACATTCCTGTTACCTGCTCTTCTCTCAAATACCAATTGTAAACAATCATGGCATTCTTAAACATTTCCTCAAGAGAATTATTTTAGAAATATCTAATTTATTTGTTTATTGTTTTGTTTTTATATGAAATAAAGTATAATTTAAAATAAAGCAGCTCTGTGTGCTCGTTTCTTTATTTAACTTTAAAGAACTCCATTAAGGATTTTAGGTTTGACATTCATCACTTTCCTTTGGTGAAAAAGGAGCTTATCCCAGCTGACACCAGGGTGATGGCAGATATTATCCCAGACAGTATGTGTATCACAGGGCTAAAGAGAAAGACAACCAAACAGCCTCACATTCACACCTGCTACCAGTTTGGATCTAAAAGACATGTCTTTGGACAGTGGAGGAAATCCATGCAATCACAGGAACTATATACAGAAAGGAAGTTCAAACTATACCTAAACCTCATTTTATCGGTTTAGACTGAAAACAAAACCAGAAATGCTGAAAACCAGTGTTTCGGAGGATAATTGGTCGAGCAAAGGAAGGCTGACCCGTGCTCTGATGAGTTTGTTTCCATTCTTGTGATAGCTGTGCAGCGCTTTCTCTGTAGCATGTGCCATAGCACCAAGACACACCCTTAAAATCCACGCATTACACTCACTCATTCCTAACGTGGCTGATTCCCACATCTCATTTTAGGAAGAACTTTAATTGTAATAAATTACATTTAAGTAAAGGCCCCTTTGGTGTGACAAACTGGATCTTATATGGGATTTAGTGATTTAGTCTGACCATTTTAATCCTATTACCCCACAGCTTAATCACTGGTATGTTTGGTATTTAGCACTGTGCTTAAGATGTTTGAGTATAAAGAAATGGTTTAGTTTTTTTGATTTAGAGTTGGAGATGATTTCAGGGAAGAGGGAACATTTGTCCCCGCTTTAAGTTGCAGATGTATTTTGTTGTCTCATACCAGGCCTTTAGATGTGTCTAAATACTCTACAAAAAAATGCAGAGACACTGGTTAATAAAGAGAGTCACCAGAATCCTGCACATGAAGGGATTGTGAGGTTCAAGAAAAACCTCTGCAGAAGAGATACCTTCATGCCAGACTGAAGTATGTGAGGGACAACCTGGAAAAAGATTATGAATACTGGAAGTGTGGCCTTTGGAAAGATGAGACAAAATTCGGGGTCTTTGGTGTCAGAGACGCTGCTTATGTTTGGAGAAAGAAGCCAGAGGCGTATAAAGAACATTGTCCCCAGAGTGAAACACAGTGATGGGACTATTATGCTGTGGGAATGCCTCAGGGCATCTGAAACCATGAATATCGTCAAGGTGGAATGAATCAAGAAAACTTCAAACAGTCACTGTAAAACTGGGTCTGGGTCATCAACACATCATAGAGACCCAAAATATGTCAGTATTAACCATTGCATTAAATAAATTCTTTAAAAAACACGTTTTTCCACTCGTCTTGTGCAGTGCGTTAATAGTGTTGAAGATTCAGAATCATAAAATTCATTCATTTGTAAAAACTATTTTCTTTTCAAGACTTTCTGCATTTGCTTTAAAGTTACATTTTTTTTCCTACAGTTGGATGCAAATTTGTCTCTTTATCCTCATGTCCTTTTGGTTCTGATGAAGGCTGTACTTGTTATATGAAAACCCAAAGTGCTTGGTTTTACTGATGTCACTGCATTCCTGGGTGAAAGAAATAAACTTGTTACATTTATTAGTTCAGACTAAATCAAGATCCTTGATATGAAAGTAGAACTTTCCACCAAATCCCCATATGAATTTGTGCAATTTGTTGCAAACTTGAAAGGGGTAAGAGTGTCTTGATCTCATCATTGTAGGAGTTGGAGATTCTCATTAAACTAAAAAATAAAGTAATAACTTTGACAAAAAAATTGGGTGTGGAATATGCTATAGACACTGAGAAAAGCAAAAACGACAGCAAATTGAAACAAATGTGAGAAAGATGAAAGACAGAGACGGGAACATAGACGGCGAGACAGAAGAATGAAGAGATGGAGGTTAAAGGTTAAGAGGAGGGAGGCGAGGGGAGCGCTGATCCCATCCAGCCACGGCTTTTGAAGTGTGCATGTGTGTGTGTGTGTGTGTGATTCCTGTGTCTGTGAGTGTGAACATGATTATGTGTCAGTGTGTGCGATATCTGCTGTGTACACTGTGTGTGGTCCGTGCATGTATGCAGTCGTGTTTGTGCGTCTTATCTCCTGTGTACAATAAATCGCGATCGCCCGTTGAGTCTCTTGTAATCTCTGAGCTCCATTCCTGCTCCGGCTGATAAAGGTCTCAGTCTGCAGGATAAGCGTCTCTGGCTGAAGGGCTGTTATCCATGTGTGATATTAGTTGTGAAGAGAATTTGGTTTTCATGTGTGTTTTTGAAGCAAAGAACAAGAAAATAGCAAATTTTCTGTGTTGAGGGTCTGGTGTGCTATGTACCACCTATATATTTATATATATAAATATAATACTAGCATATAAAATATTAAGAAATAAAGCATAAACTGTCTTTAGACAGCAACTATTAATTTGTTTGCTCTGTTATGAGCAACGAGGCATTATTTCACTATTCTTTTCACTTCTACTAGTGGATCTCCTTGGTTTGAAGGACCTTCACAGGACAAGCCTAAATAATGTTTAGATCCTTGTTCCACAAATGTCCTCCAAAGCGGGTAGTACTTTGTGAAGGTTCAGAGTCTTTAGGGGTTTCATTTCCTCCACTGAACACATCTGATTTGAAGGCTTATTGCTAGCATTTAAATGTATATCCAACTACAGACGCATTATTTTGCTTGTTTGTGGTTGGTTCACAAGAACAAAGTCAAGCTTTGTTTAGTATATTTTCAAAGACAACAGTCATTGGGAATTTGTTAGTGGAAATTATTTTTGTCATCTTAAGGTCCTCTAGCTGTTTAAAGGAGATGAATTAGAAATTTTTTCTTTTTCAACCAGGAGACATATTTTGGGAGCTTGCTTTGTGCTTTTTCACTTGCTGGTTAGGTTCAGGCATCTAAAGTGCTTGGTTCGGGTTCTGAAAACATTGTGGTTTAGATTCAAATACACCCCTTTACCACTTAAGAATACCCAGTCCATTTAAATGCAACACTAAGGGATCATAAAAGAGTGTCTTTATGTAATGACTTGGAATTTACACCCATTTCACCATTGCTGCGCTCTGTGAGCCTGGCGCCAGTGCTGGCGAGCGCTTGTGTATGAATCTCTGAGACAAATGAACGAGAAAATTTAGGCTGCAAAAAAGTTCCTGAAACGGAAGCAGCAGAAGCACCTCAGACATGTGAACCAATAACAATGAATTATGCTTCTTTTCAGCTGTAGTGACATTTCCATGAAGATGCAGGTCAAGTTACCATACAATGGCTTGCAAAAGTATTCGGCCCCCTTGAACTTTTCATTCCACTTCTCACGTATACACCACTTTATATTGATCTTTCACGTGGAATTCCAATAAAATTGATTCATGTTTGTGGCTGTAATGTGACAAAATGTGGAAAAGTTCAAGGGGGCCGAATACACTGTGGTGTAAGGTTTATCTACATCATAGTATTAAGATATAAAAATTCATTCACTGTAAGTAGCACTATTGTATCTATGTGTTGCTTTGCTGGAGGACACAATGGATGAGTCAGAATTGCATTATAGTAGAAAATGCGGTCAAGCTCATCCTCTTTGTATCTAATGACACATTTTTATCTTCTAGAAAGAAATTAAGACAGCTGAGGCCTTTTAGAGCATCTCATCAGATTTATCATCACACAGGCCTGAGACCTGCACAAAGTGCATCGGGTTACAGTTACAGTTTAGCAGCTTGCTTGATATGACCGCACAAATGCGCAAAGGCACAATTAGCTCTATTTCTTTGTCACAATATTAGGGACAAAGATGAACTCCAAA
>NW_024582427.1:1722192-1803220 GCF_018398535.1 Haplochromis burtoni | reverse complement strand
TTTACAAGCTCCTTTGACTACGATGACCTGGATGACTGAGAACCTTCACAGACACAATGCATCATGGGAATCCCCCAGAAGCCTACACCTATTGCAGCATAACTAAGGGAGGATTCAGGGTCACCTGATCCAGCCCAAACTATATGCTTTAACAAAAAAGAAAGTTTTAAGCCTAATCTTAAAAGTAGAGATAGTGTCTGTCTCCAGAATCCAAACTGGAAGCTGGCTCCATAGAAGAGAGGCCTGAAAGCTGAAGGCTCTGCCTCCCTGTGTGAGGAGCAGGATTTTGAATTCAATTCTGGATTTAACAGGGAGCCAATGACATAATAAGGATAAAAATAATAACATGATAAGATAACATACACATCTATGTTTTCATGTATGAGTGATTAAAACAAGTGCTCCAGGCCTGGCAAAATTGTCTGTGCTCAGTGTACCACACTTTCTATCCTTTAGCTCTAATTGCGTTGTACAAAAATTGCTTTTATTCTTTTTCTACAAAAATATTTGTACAACATAAAACATTAACTTTATAGTTTGCAACAAAAACCAAAGTACAAAATACAAAATAGTCTCTGGCTTTTTGACAAATGGGAGAAGTTGTGTTTGTTTTGCAGTCCGGGGGTTTTCTGTTTTCTTACAGTAATAGTTCCCCAATGGAAGGCAATACAAAAGTAACATTATGGCCAGACACAGAAACTCATTAAACCCCTTAAACCCAATTCCCACTACTTCAGTAAATAATAAAATTACACACAAGTGCTAAAGTACAGCATGAACCTCACTTTGACCCATCTGATGACCTGAAAAATACATAAACACGTGACAGTGTCTACATATGAAAAGCGCAGCAGCTGGAAATACCTCAGTTTCTCAGTTTTTGTTCATTTAAGGTAAAAAAAAATTCCAGCTGAAGGAATGTCATTTAAGGTGTTTTTACTGTTTTTTAATGTCAAGATGGATCAGATCTGACCTGGATTATGTAAGCCGTAAAAACAATACTTTTTGCCATCTATGTTCAAAACATAGAGTACGTTGGAGACAGAGCAATGATTGGACTGGAACAGTTTGCAACAGAGCAGATCAGGTAACATCAGAAGAGCCCAAGGTCACAGACAGCCCTAAACTGTGGAAGCCCCCCCGTGATACAGTTCCACGTCTACAGTTACACAGAGTCTTAGTGTGTTTAAAATTTGCAGCAGCGCTAAATACAAGCATAAAACACATAAAATGCTGCTCCTTTGTCTCTTCTTTCTGTCATTAAATAAAATACTCCCAACAGATTGGGTCACCATGTTGACTTAATGTGGCTATGCACATAAAAAGCTTACATAGTGACATTGTTAGAGGTGTGGGGGTGGTGGTGGTGAGAGGCAGCATCCTGAGCTGAACATGCAGACAGGAGGGGTCCCATAACTCTGGATTTCCCTCCGCCCGTCTCCGTTGCTGCCGACTGGCCCTCGTTATTTATTGCTCTGTAATTTCTACAGACTAATTGATTTGGCGCGGCTTTCAGGCTGCAGGGAGACAGGAAACCAGGCATCCAAGAGGTTAAAAAAGAGAAAAGGGTTTGTGTGTGCATGTGTAGAGAGGGATAGATTGAAAGAGTTGGTCAGAAGAAAGAAAACGAAAGGCTTGCATGTGAGAACACAGTAGAAGAAGAGAAGATGACTTTACAGGCTATGAAATAGATGGATGAGAGACACACAACGTGTGTTTGATTTATAAATAAAGGAAATAAATGTTTGCAGAAGTATTTATTGTGTCTGATCTCAGCCCTCAAATTGCCGCATATGTAATACCATGCATACCACCACTGTATCACTGTGGTGATTATTAATACTCCTCCACAGCACCAGAGCTCAGTAGCATGTTATTTTTATCACATAAAGCTAGAAATGGACAAATTGATTCACAACAATAATGTTATATGGGCTTCATTTTATTTTCTGTAAATGGGAAATACCAGTGAAAACACACAGTTGTTATCAGAGGTTAGGATCCACTCATCATGAATATCATGGGTATTTTCTGGTTTTTAATGATTTGTTTTGCATTTTGTGTAATTCACACAGGGTCAAAAGTATACACTGATATATATACGTCCAACTCCACTAGTATTTGGTTAAATGTCCCTTTGCAAGTTACACCTCGACCACATGTTTTTGGTAGCCATCAACAAGCTTCTGGTATAACCCTGGCTGGATATTTGACCACTGTTCTTGTCAGAATTGGTATTGTGGTAGCAGAATTGGGTGCTTTTAAGCACAGTTCACAAATTTTTTAATAGGGTTGACGTCAGGGGGTTGGAAAGCACCAAACTATTTTCAAGTTCCAACTGTCTTGCTGTTGATTTGAGGAGGTGAAGTTGAAGAATTTAGAGGTAGTTATCCTCTTTCATTATTTCATCTACTGTGTGCAATGTACCCCTGACAAAACAGCTCCAGAGCATGATGCTACCACCACCGTGCTTGACAGCTGGTACTGTGTTCTTAGGTTTAAAAGCCTCACCTTAATTCCTCCAAGCATACTACTTGTCAGTGTGGTCAAATAGCTTAATCTCTGTCTTGTCTGACCAGGGCAGAATTGGTAATGTTCATTTAAAGTGGTTGGTTTCCTGCATGCACCCATCTTTTAAGCATAGTTGAATTTTCAATAGAGTTGAGATCAGGGGTTGAAAAGGCCATTCCAGAAACTTAATGATTGCCTGCTTTATCCATTCCAAAGCCAATTCTGATCATCGTCATCATCCTGCCAGAACACCCAACTGAGTTCAAGTTTCAACCATCTAGCTGTTGATTTGAGGTGAAGTTGAAGAATTTGGAGCTAGTCCATCCACTATGTACAATGTACCAGTACCACTGGCAGCCAAACAGCCCCACAGCATGATGGCACCACCACCATGCTGGACATTTTTCTAGCATGGTGGTGGTGCCATCATGTTTTGAAAGTCTCACCTTTGCTATACCAAACATAACCTTGTCATTGAGGCCAAACAGCTCCATCCTTATCTTCTCTCACCATAAAACTTTTATCTAGAAGGCATTTGAAACTAAAAACACAAATAAAATTAAATCCATTCAAAACTGTGTTTTTGCAACAAGTGCTAATTATTTCACAACTACCACCACGCCTTCATCATGTGGTTTTTTGCTGGTTGTTTTCACTGTCATCTGGAAAACTAGCACACTGGAGGAAAAGTGCAATCCGTGCAGTCCAGAATGCAAAGACTTGTAGTAAGAGTTGTAAGTATCCTTCAAAATCCATTCTGTAATTCAGTTGGAAGATTTTCCGTGCTTGAACATGTAATTGTCTCCAAATTGATTTTTATCATGTAATTACATGAAATGAAAACAACAGCTATCTTGATTGTAATAAAACAAATTCAACACGAGCCAAAAACTCAACAGTTTGCTTTGGAACTTTGTCAGGTGGAATTTACATGTAAACATTAATTATATGTAATTAGTACTAAATGGGATAAAGCTTACAAGACACAAGTAAAACTGAGCAACCTTTTGGTTTGTGCATTAGGTCGACATTAGATTGCTGCAATTTATAGCCCCGTGTTAAGTGACTTCACGTCAGAGATTCAATTAAATTGTCCCGCAGACTGCACTTAGCAAAGGTCAGGAGCTCTCTGAGATCAGTCTGCTCAATAAGTAAGGCATCAATGAACTGCTGTCCAGCCGAGAATCAGCCAACAGCTACTCCACTCAGCCAGTGAAATTAAATCAACAGAAGGCTTTCAGAGGGCACTGCCACACCCTGCAGGTTAAACTGCACCCTATGGCCTCATTTTAGCCTGAGACTCTACAGACAGCAGATGGATGGAAAAGCTCCACCTCTACCGCAACCCTATGTCCTTAAAAAAAAAAACCCATTAGCATTAGTCTAGCTTGTGTTTGATCAAGACAATAAAGACACATTTATATTGATCCTCAGTTCTTATTTGATCAATCCGCTGCAATAAAACTGTATTTTAAAATCTAAATACAAGACTTCAGCCTTGTTTAAGCAACACAAAGTCAAAAATTACAATTTAAAGAGGCATTTATGATTCATTCTAACATGTGCAGTGATTTCTTTAGTGAGTGCCTTGAAGGAGCTTCACTAAAACATATCTTTACTGGTGTTTAGCTGCTACAAACAATAGACATAAGAGTAATGTGACCCTTTATCTCTGACAGTAAAAATCTCTTCACAGCAATGAATCCAGGAAATAACTGTAGCAGCTGAGGATATAATCCAACACTAATCCAATTTGTCTTTTGCACGGATTAAACAATAGTGATTCTGAAAGGAGCTGAAAGGCGGATTTAATTATTTTAACCTTTGGGCATAATGAGCTGCTTTCCCTTATTCCTGTCTTTATGGTTAAGCTAACTCCAGCTGCTGAGCACTTAACGAGAAAGCAGAACGTTTTATTTAAATTATTTTACTTTCTTTCAACATTTCTTTTCCTGTGAGGTTGTTTGTTTTGTTTTGCAGAACTTTATCGAGTTTAATTATAAAAACACACAATCATTTGTAAAAAAGAGCGTCAGTGTCTGTTTCGTGTGTGCTGTGATATAGTGTTACAGGAGGGAGAGAAAAATGATTTGTTTCCTCCAGAGGGAGAAAGCCTGAAAGTGGCAGAAGAATGTGTGAATAATCTAATCCAATCCAAAACTAAACGGCCGCCACCGTTTAATGAAGAAATATTTCTGGCGCTGTACCCACTGGTGCAAGGCTGGAGGCTTACCAGCTATCAAGCCAACCTCGGTAAAATGAAAGCTTTAGTAAAATGGTGGTTACGATGGTGGTTGATGAAGTGTGTGATTTTGTGAATGAAAGTTTCACAAAGTTTCTGGAGCCTTGTAAAAACTATGGGTGCTTGATTTGAAGCATTACAGAAGATAAATAAAATCCCAAAGATGAAGCTCAAAAGAAGCATTTGCACTGAGAATGGTTCATTAAAGGTCTCAATAAAACAAATGAGGTAAGTACAACAGGTCAAGATCAAAGAATGACTAATTCAATTGTGGTCTCCTCAGTTTCTCCTTTCAGTCCAGGTTTGCAAAGGCCCAAAGGCAGGGACGTTTTCTGGATTTCCACAGTCACTAACACAGCTTTATTTCCCAGATTCTCTCTGTTTACCTCTGCAGGGGGCTGGAGACATGTAGGCAATGATTTTAGCAAGCTGGCGGGCAGATTTGTTTCCCAAGATTGAGGCAGACAAGCCAAGGTAAGTATCAAAGTAACTAGAGAAGCGACTCTGCTGCATGGAGTAGGACAATAATCTGGCAGTGAGTGAAGAGGTGAACCGGAGTTTAAAACTGCGGGTGAGTTCTAATGTAACAGGGGTGCACCTGCCTGAGGAAGCCACACCTACTCTGGGACAAGAGACACTTTGAGACCTTGTACTGCAGCCTGTAGTAGTGAACATCATAAATATCATGATGGCTTCTCATCCATCCATCACAGTTTAGGAATGTGGCAGAGAAAGGAAAAAATGGAACAAATTGTGTTTCAAGTTTTTTCTTTATCAATTTATGCAGTATAATAAATATATTATCAAGCTGGTTTTCCTGCTTGCCAATTTTGGCTACTCATGTTGGTTTGCTTGTTAAATTGTTAATAGCATTAGCTAACTTCTTGGCTAATGCTAGCTGAATGGTCAGGTGGCGTGATTGGTGAGTTGCGATGTGGCTCCTGGACCAAAATTGTTATGATGTTGTAGGAACAAGCTGAACACGGGGATATCGATTGTGCAACTACACGTTACAGCTGTATGGGCTACTCTATGCGGGACTTTGCTTTGATGTTGGGTTGATAAACAACAACTGTCAAGTATCTCATTACTATTACTCAATACTAATTACTTTTTCTTAAAATACAATTTTTTTTACATTTTTTATTTTTATTTTTTTTTACAGATTTTTCATTTCAGTACATTTGTTTGGTCGGTAAAAACTCACACATTTTTTTGAGTTTAATATGTATTACTACGTGTAATCTCATTTATCATGTCAACACAGCAATCCATTCTTACAGTCATCATCACATAACCCTATGAAGAAACAATATAAATCAGAAAAAATTATTGTAACATTAATGATATATTTTATTTAGCGATGTCTCGTGATTTATGAGACGAATCCTCATCAATTTGCAAATTCTGCGCTTCTCATACAACTAAACTCTCACTAGGTTGTAACTTTAGTTTTTTTTGTTTTTCATCTAAAGAAATCAATAATGAGGCATAAAACTGAATGCAGCATATTTAATAACCTCTAGCTGGAGCTGCACCAAGGTCTCGGTTTATTTCCATCTCTTTTCCTTACTGACATGACTCTTTTCATTACACCTTACAGTGCATCCCTTTTGAAATGCTAACACTGGCCCGACCGTGCTTTAGTAAGCAGACAAATGTTTTGCCTCTTGGCCACTTGTGTACCACTGAAAGTATATTCCTTTAACTTTAGTTTTTCAGATCACCCTGAAATGTGCAGTGTTTTTATAGCTATCTGGTAGTCTGGTAGGTGGTTAGTATGCACCCCACAGAACTGCAGCTTCCTCACGTAATTTCTGACCAGTGACCTTTTTTGCGTGTCAGCCCATCACCCCCTTTCTCTCTTTTTAAATTTGCAATCAGCATCAAATAAATGCAAAATAAATCATTGTGTCATTTTTGATGTGAAAACCTTTTAACCTCAGTGGCGCCCCAAGATAAATTCCACAATCAAATTGACTTCTGTGGTTTGACAAACTTCCATCTCCCCTCTGGCTTACAAAAGCTTTCCATAACTGGATAAACCAAAAAAATGTTCAAGCTAACATCCATGTATAATGCAGCAGCAGAAGCAGAGAAGGTGTGAAGGATAAACAGACAGCAGATGTCATCCAGACAGGGGTCCGTCTCATCCCTCCCCCTCCAGATGACTCCGCTGATTCTCCTTTCTCATGCTAGCTCCTAAAGGCTTGGAAAACGTGGAAGAAGAGCTTGCATGACAGAAGAACAGAAGCTTTTGATGTTTTTAACCGAGAGGCCATGAAGCAAGACCTTTTTTAAGCCTTCTTAAAATAAGAAACCAATCCAAGACCCAAGACCAAATCAGTGCTGGTGGACCAACATCATCCTCAAGAGGAATTAAAATCTGAATGATGAATTCTGTAATGAATAAAACTTTTAAAAACCTGAAAAATGTAAAGAGCAGATGACTTTCTATCCATTTTACGGCACTGTATTATTAATATAAAGATGATTAAAAATGATTTAAAAATTACAGCTTCAGGATATGTTTGCACATGGCTCTTTGGTGACTTATTGCAACGCCCCAACGAGCGGTTTTTAGGAACTTTGCTTCGTGTCTGTTAGTGCTCCAGTGACCACATCACAGGTTGATCCACACATGCTTGAAAGGTTTCAGAGCCACGACCATGTGTGAGCTGCAATAATTGGCGGTGGGTGGTAATTGCCCAGGCGTCACCGAACGGGTGTGCGTGTGTGTATAAAGGACATTTGTGCATGTGTGTCTGTGCTGTGTCTCCACAGCGTCTCGAGGTCTTCAGCCTCTCCAGGCTGCTGACAGGTCTCCATTTGACACTTCATAACTGTCAGAGGAGGAAAAACAATTCATCCTGCACGTGCTCTCTCTCTCTCATAAGTGAACATCTATAAATTTATTACAACATCAGCAGGGGAAAGGCAAAGGAGATGGTTACTAAGTGTGATCATGATTGTAGTATATGTGGAACATTAACGGTAGGATGAGCAGAAATCATGTTATTATAATTTTCAAAATACTGTAGTGACAATGTGAATGTGTGGTTGGGAAAATCAAGACCTCTGGCATGTCTCCCACTTTTTATGAGGTGAGGAGTGAGAGTTTTAAGATTGTTCTTAAATAAGTAGCACAAGGTCACCAAAAATCAGTGTGTACACAAAAGCTGTGTAAAAACTAATTAAAAATTCAGCAAGGTATAACACTGGGTTTATCTGTGTTGTTGTTGACCAATGAATGCAAACCAAAAGTGGCATCTGAACCACTGGTACAGGGCGTTTGGCTCAGTGGTGAGCAGGAAATCACATGGCTGAAACGCAGCGCCCTGGGTTTGAGTCTGTCCTGTAGCCCTTTCCTGCATGTCCTCTCTCTCTCTCCACTGTGTCACAATTCAAGAAAGGCAAAAAAACCACTGTTTTTGATTTTTGTCACCTGGTACACGTGACGCGGTCAGGTAGACGATACTAGCGTATCATCGTCTTTACCGCCATTTAAATGAGATCCTGCAGCAGCAAAAGATGACACCTTCTGGAGAAAAAATTGAAAAACCTCTGCAATTTCTTTTCGCCCTCTTCTCACTTGTTCTTCTCCTATAACAGCACTGATAGGGAGATATTTTCTGAGTTGCAGTACCGATCATTCAGGAGACCGCAGCAAGTCAGGTGTGTCAGGAGCACTCGGGGGCTGGAGTCTATCCCAGCTACCATAGGATGAGAGGCAGCGCACACCTTAGATAGGTCGCAGTAGCAGTTAAAGTTCCAACAAAAACCTTCAACTGTAGCTTCTTTTTTTCTACTCTTCTGTATGCTATACAAATATAATTTATTATTATTAGTTAACACAGAAAGAAAGACACTCTCATTCATACCTATGGGCGATTTAGAATAATCAATTAATCTAACCCCAATAAATGAATGCTAACATGTTCTGCATGCACGTTAGTGGGTTTAGATTAATTGGTTATTCTTGGTTTGAGGCAACAGTGCTAACCAACTTGGCTGACCTTTATCTGATCATAACAATTTTAATTGTGGACAGACCTTTTGCCAAATCAACATGGACTGTGATTTGGCATGGACTCTGAAGCAAAAGTTTCAGTGGAGGTTTAAAAATGCAATCTTGTTGCACTGGAAAATTTGTTAGAAAAGTAGTAGTAAAAGAGTAATATAACCTTTGCAAAGTAAAGGTATTAAGGACATAGTAGGGACCGGGAGGCATATGATAGGGAGGTTATTTTACAAAACTTGTAGTATTTTCCATCTCTTATTTGCGCACTAGTTTTGTGGCTGTGCAAACCAGCTAACCAACCCTGCAGATCCATTGAGTTTGAAAAAAAACTTTTATGGATTATAAAAGTTTTGGGGGGGTTTTGCAGCTTTAAATCTCTTTGTCTTTTTATGACTTGCCTGTTTTACTCACTATTTTCTTGTTAGTTAAAATGTGCTGAAAAAACTAGTGCAGCTTTAAAGTTAAGTTGTGGCAACTTTAACATGCTAACATCCAGTCAGTCACAGCCTTAATTCACCAGCAGCTGGCAGCCGGGGTTTAGTATCTTACTTAACTCTCTTAGATAAGATTTACTCACTATTTACAGGAATTTGGTGATGAACTTGATGAACTTGATAATACATTTTGACGGAATCTCGTCTTCTTGAGGATATGAATTTGTACAACAAATTTCATTAAAATCAATCTGATAGCTGTTGAACTCAGAAGCGTCACTTTTTGGTGGTGCCAGAAGAAAAAGTAACACGATTCCTGCTGCACGCTGTGCTGGCAATCTACTTTGTAGTCATTGAAAATGTGACCAGTATCAAATATCCTTTCCAGCTTTCATTTACATCCACTAGATATTTGTAATATTATTTCAGCAACTTGCTAAAAAATAAAAAATAAATAAAATAAACATAGCTTACTTTCTTTAGCACTCTGTTCAGTAAATCATCTCCTTCATATCTATATCGAGCCTCTCAGCGGGTTTAACCACTCTCCTCGTGTTTGTGGATCTTTCATGAACTGATCATTTTTGGTCAAGTTGTTTTCAGTGTCAAGTAGTGTTGACCACACTTCACACTTTCAGCCAAAAGTGGAAACAAAGGAATGAACTTGGCAACATTTTAATCCATCGCTAAGAAGTGATTCAGCCGCAGCGCTCTGTGGACATGGGAAGCACAGCGGGTGAGCAGTTTGTGGTGGATAGATATTTCAGCTTGCAGGAAATCCAGAACCGCTGTAGGGTTATTTTGCGATTCAACCGAATCGCTTGTCAGTCAGATCACGCAAAGTCAAAATAATTTATTCGATAAATACATTACTTTGACCTCTGGATACATACCTCTGTTACTCACAGGCATGTTTGAGGGATTGAGGAAACTGAATATTGACGTCTGGTATCCCTTTCACCCTTTCCTAATTCACTATAATTCAGTCAATAAAGTTTAGAGGTAGATTACAATGTGCCAAAATATTTTCTGTAATTCAAGGCAGGAAACACAGCATCAGTATTTCAACATTAAGTGGCTTTCAGTCTAAAAATTACACAGTGCTCTTGGGTTACGTCTCCGCAGACTTACACATTTGTTCAAGCAAGCCTTAGTGTCATTTTTTTTGCTGACTGAAATTCCCATGTCAGAGTTTTCCCCTCAATTATTATGGATTGTCTTCCTCAACAGATGAAGATTTTCACATGCTTATGTTTTAAAGCAATAGCATTGTGCTCAAAGAAAAGTGTGACTCTCAAAAACCCCTTCATTTAAATCCTGTGCATAGCAAATACAAGTAAGGTAATAAGCACATCAGATGACCTCATGGGGTACCGTTCCTGTGAGCTAACAAAGACTTTGGAGTAAACAACATAAAAGCTTGAATCCATCCTGCCTTGTGTCAGTGGTTCAGGCTAGTGGTGGTGTAATGATGTGAAAGAGTGAAATCAAATCAAAACATGTTATATTTTAGATTCTTCAAAATAGCCACCCTTTGCTTTGATTACTGCTTTACACACTCTTGGCATTCATGAGGTTGTCACCTGAAATGGTTTTCCAACAGTCTTGAAGGAATTCCCAGAGATGCTGAGCACTTGTTGGCCCTTTTGCTTTCATTCCACGGTCCATCTCATCCCAAACAATGGGTTTTGGTTAAGTGACTGTGGAGGTCAGGCCAGCTGGCCCAGCACTCCATCACTCTCCTTCTTGGTCAAATAGCCCTGGAGGTGTGTTTTGGGTCATTGCCCTGTTGAAAAATAAATGATGGTCCAACTAAACGCAAATCAGATGGGCTGGCATGAAGCTGCAGGATGCTGTGGTAGCCATGCTGGTTCAGTGTGAATTCAATTTTGAATAAATTCCCAACAGTGTCACTAGCAAAGCATCCCCACACCATCACACCTCCTCCATGCTTCACGGTGGAAAACATGCATGTAGAGACCATCCATTCACCTTTTCTGCATTCTGCGATCTTTCAATTTGGACTCATTGGACCCAAGCACTGCTTTTCCTTAGTAGTGATTTCTTAGTAGCTATTTGACCATAAAGACCTGATTCATGTAGTCTCCTCTGAACAGTTTATGTAGACACATGTCTGCCACTCAAACTCTTTGTGGCATTTATCTGGGCTCTAATCTGAGGTGCTGTTAACTTGTGGTTTCTGAGGCTGGTGACTCAGATGAATTTATCCTCAGCAGCAGAGGTGACTCTTGATCTTTCTTTTCTGGGGCGGTCCTCATGTGAACCAGTTTTATCTTAGCGCTTGATGGTTTTTGCGACTACACTTGGGGACATATTAAAATTTTTAGCAATTTTCCAGACTGATTGATCTTCACTTCTTAAAGTAATGATGGACTGTTGTTTCTCTTTACTTAGCTGATTGGTTCTTGCCATTTCAGGTAACTACATCATGAAGCTCACTGAGAGAAGACAATCTAAAATAATGTAAAGACATATTTATTTATATTTTTTCTTTGCTACATAATTCCATATATCTTGCTTTATATATTTGATGTCTTCAGGAGGTCATCTGCCTCCATCTCATCCTATCCCTTGAATCCTCCTCTGTCACACAGTTACAATCTGCATGAGCAGAGTGTGTGAGCTGTGAATTGTGGACCCAAACACAGACACAAAGAGAAGCGGAGCTCGACTTCAGGGGATCAGGGGACGTGGAAACACATGGAGGAACAGCTGACAAAAATGAACGTCATGAAGCCACAGGGAAAAGTGACAATTATCCACAATGAACATAGAAATAAGACTTTCAAAATAAAACAGGAAACATGACGAGATGCAGACATGACAACACAAGCTAGATAACATAAGACATCTAGACATGAAACACATGAAGGGAGACTTAAAAACAGGGGTGAAGACACAAGGGAATCTAATGAACAATGAACTATAACAGCAACCTAGGCATAATAGAAATTAACTAGATAAGCTAAAATGAAACTAGAACATAAATGAACAACAAAATACAATGAAACTCAAAACACTGGGTCGCACGACCCAGGACCATGACACACACCAACTTGCATGCCCTCCTTCACTACATCTGTGAATCTTCTCTCTGGTCTTTCTCTTTTCCCTGACCGCTCCATATTCAACATCTTTTGTCCAATATATCCACTATCCCCTCTCTGCGCACTCCTTCCTCTCTCATATGTTTCCTCTAGATTCAGGAAAACGGTGCATCTTGTTCTGACCTTCTCTATACTTCTCCATCAACACTCTCAAAACAAACATCCCATCTGTAGAGCTCTTTGCTCCTTACGGATTGTGTTTATTGTTTACAAAAAGCCAAGATCTATAACAAGGCACCGACCACTCCAACTTGAGCAGGAGACATCATTTTTCCTATTGACTTGGCTCAATTAAATGAATCCATATGTTGTAATTTCTAGTGAAATGGAGCACTCGTGCTTTCTCAGTAGTGTTAATAAAAGTGAAAATGTTACATAGTGTGATTTGAACCCTGCTCTGTGCTTTCTCCTTAATCACTCTCTCTCAGGTAAAGCGACTGTGACTGTTATCAGGCTAATTATCAGATCTGATCTTCCTCTCCACCTCACTACTCCTGCAGAAAAACAGGAAGGCAGGATTAGAGCGACGCGCTGCGCTGAGATCCGGAGAGGCCGGACGAGTCCCCGAGTGGAATGTGCTCACTCTCTCTGTTTCATTCACACACTCACACACACACACGGAAAAAGAGAGACTTTTAATCACTTGATTAACAGTCTAAACAATTGCTATCAAATGCAATCTCTCTCAATCTACCGCACACCCTCATTAAATCCATTAAGTGTTCATGAACAAACAAATAGGACAAACAGCTCGAGGAAAACTCTGAAGGACTGTGAATCTAATAAAAATCACGGGGTGAGGAGGACAAAGAGAGAGCCAAGAAACAATAAGGACCTGAGTTTGCAGCCAAGAGCACCGCAGTAATGTTTACGACCTGCATTAGGGTTCAGACCCAGTCATTATAAAGAAGAGGTACTCATTATGGCCCTTTATGGGAGGAAACAAATAGTCTCCTGTGACTCACATTTTAGTTGAAATGCAAAGATGCAAAACAAAGTGTAAAAAAAGTTGTGGCCGCAGTTGGCCGAGAAAACACGCAAAGTTATCTTGGACAGATATCTGTGACCTTGAGCACGGTAATTGAGCGGAAAGGGGGATGTAAAACATCCGCTGGTGGGGTTTAGTGAGACTGTGTACACATACACAGACACACACAGCCACACACACACGCACACACAGAACAGCAGTGGCAATAGTGTTAGTCCCAAGCTGGCCTCTGTCTGGCATTATCTCATAGCCTGAGCACTCCCGCTCCTCTGAGGCCGGCCAGCTCTGCACACAGAAGCATTACGTGCATCTGCCTCACATTAATCGGCAAATTATGGCAAAACTGCGCGTCAAAAGACATTACTGAGGGTGAGGTGGTGGGATCCACACACACACCCACAAGATACAGCCTTACACTTTTCTGCACTCTTCTTTGCACCCACATTTAAAGTGGCTTTTTTGCAGTTGAGATTTTGGTTTATAATGTTTTTATTATATTTTGATTAATAAGAACATATCTTTCTATATATGTTCAAAAATAATAGTAAAATAAAGCCACAAGTGCAACCCCTCCACTCTCCATGTTCACAGCCACCTACTTCACGGGGGGCCCTTGTGACGCTTGTTGTCATGGATACCATTCAAAGCTATGACCACCACGTCCATGGGCAGCTAATAAGAAATTCACATGACCTCATCCCCGTGCAGGTGTTTTCTGTGCCATTTCTTTACACTGACTGCAGAGTGAAAACAGTGAGCAGGAAGCTACAGATTAGTCCTGGATAATGATGTCACTAAATTCAGTGAGGGATGACGTTTCTGCAGAGAAGTTCCTAAAAAACACTGTAAGGGATTCCTTTTCTCGCATGGGCCCTTTAGAAAAGTTTGCATCAACAGCTCCAGGGATTTCCAGGGGACTTCTGGACTCGGTGTGGATTATCATGAGATTCATTGTATCACAGCACACGCAGCAGTCAAAATAAAAATATTACAGCTATGAACTCAGAGTTCTGTGTTAGTGTTCTGCTTGGCACTGTGGGTGGTGACATTTAGTCTGGCTATTGGGGCTTTCTCTGAGACCCACAGAGTGTGTATAAAATGCGTGAAGTCACTCATTGGTTGGTGACTCCTGTCTTGCAACCTTGAGCTGCCGCTCGCCATCTTTTGAAACTGAAGGTGAAGAGAGAGGTGAATCTAGCTGTGAAACCCAAGGACGCTGCAAGTTCATATGGTAGCCACTTGCCTCTTGTACTTTACACTAACAGTACCATATTCTGTATTAGGTGGGACTATGATTAGCAAATGAAACTCATGTGGTATTCAACAACTGTGAAATACTGACATTTGGTTAGGAACTGTATTTTATAAAATTTTAATATCCATCAGCACTTAGATTCCCGCTACAACCTCAGCAAGAGTTACCCAGGAGGGATCCTAGTCAGATACCCAAACCACCTCAACTTCCAACAGTGTGGATGAGAAGAGGCTCTACTATGAAGGAGAGCCAAGACACCCTTTAGAGGAATCGCATTTGTATTTTGATCACATTCTTTCAATCACTCACCCGGAGCTCGTGGCCAGAGGTGAGGGTCAGAACCTGTAGATAAAAAAAATCTGCAGGTTTAGGCACTGAAATTATGAAGTTAGGTTTAGTAGAAATTAAAATTGTGTATTAAATGCACACATTAAACAGCAAAATTCTCTCCAATTGCAGCAAACCTCTCACATGCTCTCTGGTTACCATGGTTACATGCATATCATGCTATGAAGTTCCCAAATGTGGCACAATCTGTCAATCCTGGCTCTCTCCTCCATATAGATGACATTTGACGTCTTTGCCCCCCACCTGCCCTTAATGATGAGTTTGACAGTATATATTAATAAAGATGCAGTCTGACAACAATTTGAATAGGTTTCAGATTTTTCTGAACGTATACCTAGCAAGCTCTAAAGGCAGCAATCACCTCTATAACTTCAGATGCACAATCGGCCAATTTGTCCTGCAAGCAGATCTGAAATATGGTAGAAACCACTCAGTTTAGAAAAGAGAAACAAGGACTATCCCAAGAAGGCATTAAGGGGTGAAAAGTTAAACTTTGAAAAGGTGCACACTGGTTAATAGTTCAACTATTTGTAGTGCAAGTCAGTTAATGATTGTTTGGGGCATTAATTTTAGTTTCATTAAAATGGTATTTCTTTACTACTATGCTAGAGTCACGATGCTGCATTGCTCTTTAGTCGAATTTTTGGTATTTCGTTTCCATCTTTGTCCACTTTTCATGTCAGACTTTGAAGGGATTTTAAGTGCAACATGCAAAATCTTTGTGTTATTTATGTGTATACATCTTTAAATTTAATGCAGCAGGCCGTGGTGTCTTTTCTGGCTTTGCCTCTGCTCTCTCATCAGAACAAATATCCAGTGTCTCTGCCTAACCGCTGAATGTACTCAGTGGTCAGATCCCCCCCTATTCCCTCCCATTTCCCAGATATTTCTGTAATGAATAAACTTTCTCGCTTCTGACATTCACGCTCAGTTTGTGTTTGTCAGCACTTATGGTTTACCCAGCATCCCCCAGGGTCATGACTCACTGACTCATGTAGGTTTTGAAGCATCACTTTGTTGGGCAAGTTTTCGGATGACACCAACCGACCCATGAGAGGCTCTTTGTTAGCATGTCAGAGTTTAGATATTAATGACTTGAGGTGGAGGGTAAACATGAGGACGTAACACATTTCAAAGAAACAGGTGTGGTACCAACATAGAGAAAACATAGAATATAATGAGTAAATGCAACTGTACATGTAACTGATCATCTTTGTGATAATTTCTCTGAGAACTGCTGTTGTTAAAATAATTTATTATATTGTTATATAATATGTTCTGTAGAAATGTTATATAATAAGAAAAATTTCTAAAAAGAAAATACCACATTGAAACTTGAGCTCAGCATCTGTCTTGCTCCACATCTCAGTTGTTGTATTCGTAGTCAAGTATTTTCACGTTAAGGCTCTCTACATCTTTTTTAACACCTATTTTGCAGATTCTTCCTCTTTTTTTATTAACAGGCTTTTTTGGAGCTCACAAGCATGCTTTCATGAGGCTTTGTTTTAAATAGGAAACATAAATTCTAATCCTATATGCAAAACTAGAATTAATGAACAGACTACGAACAGTTCAATCCCATGAAAAACTAATTATACCCTTACTGCTCCCAGTGTTGGGGTTGATTTTGTTTTTAAATATATTACACATTACTTGTTGTTTCTCTTGAAATGAATGCAGTGCATTACTCACCAGAGAAAGCTTTTTATTACACTGCTCCTTTTTACCTTTTTTGTCACATAATTACCACTTAAGAATGTAAATCTGAGGCTACAGCCCCACAAATCCCTATCCTAATGAGGACACATACAATATTTCTTTTAGTTTTTAGGTATGACCATAAAACAATGTTGAAAACCAGTCTAAAGAGACAGTGATTTTGTTTTAAAAACATGAACTGAGGCTGTAGCCTGACTACAGCCTTTGTTACCTGTTGAAGGTCACGATCTGGCTGTTTGACTGGGATCAGCATGGGTTCTGGGTCCTTGGCTAGGTTTGTGTTAGCATGCTGTCTGTGCAGAGGCTTGCAAAGAGCCAAAGTTGTTTCTGTCATTGGATGCAGTTTGCATTTCACCTTCAATCAAATAGTAATGTCCTCAACGTCACTCCTCAAAAGCTGTAGACCACGCCATCCTCTTGCTCACCAACTGAAATTAGCTGGCTGTAGCACAAGAGAACAGAAGGAAAAATACAGTTTTTTGATTTCTTTGTTACTGCTGACTTTGAACTTTTCAAATATTAAGAAAACTTAGTGATGAAAAGTGCAGTTAAACGCCTTTAAACTGGTAGAAGGGGGAGACACACTGGTCTGGCACACTCAAGATCAAACTGGGCTGTCTGTGGCCCACAATGTAAAATGAATTTGACATCCTTGGCATAGCGCAATACATACACTATACATCTAGTTAGTACAGACATGCAGTGTTTTTATATTATCACTCCACAAAGTTATAATGCTAAAATGCCTTTTGAAAAGAATGGAAATGTCACCAGCTTAGCCAAACTTAAGCTAAAGTCAGTGTTAATTATTTGGTATCAATACTGATGTAATATAAAACAGAAACACATGATTATTTCTTAATTTTTTTATGTTGTATGTTTAACTTTGTTTTCTATTTCTGTGGGGCAGTGCCACTGGTGTTTTCTTCATCAGAAAAACTTCACTTCCCTCCCTGTCTCCTGCCATCTTTAAAGATTATAAATCCAGACCTACTTGGCTTCATATTTCACCCTCTCATTTACTCCCCAACAACACTTGTTGCTCATTTCCTGCAAACTTAGAAACGAGCTTTAATTTGCCTCGTAAAGGTTAAATGTGGAATGTATGCAATGCATGCGTGCCTGTTTGGATGTTTTCATGCCATCCAAGAACCGCAGTGAACACAAACTGCGATAATGATTTTAAGAGAGAGTGAGACAGGAAACCATGGAGAAAGTGAGTGCAATGAGTGAATGATGGACTGACAGATGTGGAGCAAAATAGAAAACTGGAGAGCAGCCAGAGTTTACGCTCTTTAGCTTTTCCTGATGGTGTTCTTCAGGAAGAAAAATGCCTGCTTAGCCAAGTTGTTTAAATGAACAATCACAGGGCTACAAAGATTATGAGTTTGTACTTAAAAAAAAACTAGGACATTAAATGGGACTATTATTTTCATGAAAAGTTCCACATTTTTATTGTGTGACTGCACTAGAGTAAGTTTAGAGTAAGTCTGTTTAATGACTTGTTGCTAAAAGCTATTCTAGCGCCTCCAATCATGTAAGTGTAAACCTGCTAAGTGACTAGTTTGTCTCGTCATCAAATCAAAATTCATACAGAGAAGCACAAATTGCAGTCATTACACTATTTACACCTCAGTCAAGGTTCCATTAGTGATATAGGCTGTTTACATATATAGTCGCATAAAATGCAGTCTTAAGGAAACTAACATGGCCTCATTTGCCTACTTTGGCAATAACTAAATGCAAAAATACTGTATGAGGATAACTTTCTTCACCTAAACTCTGCTCAAAGGTTATTTGGTCCCATTTTTAATATTAGGCAAAAAGAATTGGAACAATGTAATTTAAAACACATGTGTTTCTGACTTTATAAGCTTTATCTTTTAGCATTAGCCTAGCCAAAAATACAGCCTTATATTGAGCTTTCATCAAAAAACGTTCTCTATGAGCTGCATGAACAAACAAACACTTTAGAAAAGAAAGAAATTGTTGTTTGTGTTTTGTGCTGTTGTCTTTAGGAAACCAGTTTTAACTTTTTCTTCACAAACCCCCCTAAACTTTTTTTGGCTAGCTAGCTTTTTGTTTTTTTTTAGCAACCTCTAAAATTCTGCAGACCACACTTATGGATAGCTGTGGAGACATTTTAATCTGAAGGAGCAGGTGGCCCCACAGTTATAGCTGTGTGACTATATAAAGAAACCACTGCCAGTTTTTGTAAATCAAACCCAAGAGTAGAAAAAACTACCAGACAACCAGATTTAGAGCAGTCTTAAATTTTAGCTATTACTGAAGATATTTCTAGATACCCTGAACTCCATATGTTCAAATTTGGCCTTGTAAATTTACTGTAGATAATCATTTTAATGACTATCTACAGTAAATTTATATCAAAAAACAATAACAATGCACAATTTCTACACTGAATACTGTCTAATCTATCTAAATAGCCACATGCCATGAAACAGATATTACAGTGACAGCTTTGGTTAGTTTCCATAGAGACACTAGGATGACTATATGTTTTACTTTAAAAACAAAACTAGTGCTGTCAAAATTAACACGTTAGCACAAATTAATTCACCATCACGGTCAACGCAATTAAAATTTTTAATGCTATTAATGCATCTGGAGCAGAATGACTCAAAATCCCTGAAATTTTTCCGTCAACTAATTTTGGGCAGTTTGTCCAAGTAGTTACCTTCGCACTTGCGCAAATGGGCAGTTGATCTGGTAGTGACAGGGAGCTGAACCAATCCACTCAATATGGAAGATGATAAATGCACATTGGTCCTCTCGATGGGAAATTTAAGTATTAAAAAAATAACAAGACTGAACAATAAATCTGATTAAACCTTTTAATTGTTTGACAGCACTAATATATATTATATATTAGTGTATATGTACCTATTAGTATATAGGTTTTATAAAAAGTTGTATTTCACAGGAGAGAACCTGTGCTAAAAGATGGAAGAAAACTATTCAAATGCTCTTTGAATTTAAGCACACATTCTTTGTGTTTATTCTGCATTTACTTCATTATATTGCATAAATCTCAGTTACAAGCTTAAATACAAAGTTGAAAAACTGCAATTGCAACCAGGCTTTTGATCAGTTAATTGCGATTAATTACAGAAACTTGTGCAATTAATTAGGTTTTTTTTATTATTCTTTTGACAGCACTAAAAAACAAGTGGAAGCCTTGTGGCTTGAAAAGAAAAACTATCTATCTTCATCTATTGACCTCTTGAGGCTTCCCACAAATTCCCACAAACTAAAATGCTAGCCTTTACACACACAAAAAGCATACAGTTAGGTTAATAAGGTTTTGCACAATGACATGTTGTTTTGTCATTTTGCCTCTGTACACCACAATACGTTTTAAATCAACCAGTCGAGATGTGGTTGAAATGTAATCAGCTTTAATCAAAGGGCTTTAACAAAATTTTCACATGAACTATTTTGGAATTACAGCAATATTCTTCTTTAGACATTAGAGCATTCTTGATTTACCAGGATGTTTAGAAAGCGGTTTTCTTGACCATGGAAACAATTCTGTCATCATCCACTTTGGTCATATGCCTTCAGTAGTCTTTTATGTTGATGTTGCTGAGTTGGGCGGTGCATTTTAAAGAATGTACCAGATTTTTTATTTGGTCACTTCTAACATTTTTACTATCAGCTTTTATCTGCTTTATTTGTCATCTAATAATGAGGACTTAAATGCAATTTCAACCAGGTATCAAAATCTCACCTCAGAATATTTACAAAAATCCAAATTGGCCACATGATAATTAGCTCTTAATAGTTGTTTTTTATTTAATATACTGAAGACCATCTGGTAACATAGGAGTGTTGATTTTGTTCCTATTTAAACTTGTTAATGGTTAAAACTTTGACTGTTTCCTGTATCCTGGATAATGAAAATGTCATTTTAATCTAAACATATGAAATTTAATTTGACCTTTTTTCACAAGTTATATATTCTATGTGTGGCTTTCAGCTCCTTTTGCATGCAGACAAACACACATCTACACACAATTGCATACACAAAACCGTCATTCATGGTAAATCGTCGGGTGGTGTAAACTGATCCCACCCAGATACACTCAGCCTTTTAGGAATTTAACAGGACTGTGAAAGTCGCAGTGTGAGGTTTAACATCGAATGAAAAATATCACTCAGGAGGGATTGAGTTAAATAAGCTCTACAACACAGTGCCTACACAAACTAGCTATGACGTGTTTGTTTTTGCCTCTGACATGTGAGAATTTGATGGAGCATTGCAAAATTTAAGGCATCACTTTGGCTCTCGGACGGACGTCAGCAAATAAATCAATGGTACATTAACCTGCATGACTTGCAAAAGTTGGTGTGTATCTGTAAAAGAATAAAACACTTTAGGAAAGCAAGATGAGAAAAAAAAAGCCAAAAAATTTAAACATAAGCAAAATGCATAATGAATAAGACCCCTCTGCAACACAGCCCCTTCATTGTAGACATTAAACCAACTAATCACATTCTAGCAAATTTAATGAGCTTGAAAACATAACTGCTTTTAATCAGATAGCTTTATAAGTGCACACATTCATCCATTATAACTGAATGTCTGTTTTGCAAATTGGAATGAAATCTTGACCAAACTTGTTTCTGAAAGTTTAATTGTGCTTTGACTGTTTTATTACCTCCTAAGCTCCAGGTACTTGGCTTCCCTTAATTCTCTCAAGTGGTGTGTTGACAGTGAAAACAAGCCTGGCGAACAAACGCCAGGAGGGATCCAAGGATCTGATTGCACAGCCTCAAACCTCCTACTTGGCTCAGGCTGCGGTGGAGGCTTGGAGTGAAACATGGACAGCTATACAAAAGATTTGGAGTTGTTCCAATGTGTGAGTACACCAGAGGTTTCTTTAAATATGACTGCTGGAACGCCGCCTCACAGAAAGCATTCATATTCACATTTATAAGGAAGTGTAGCTTGATAATTTTCCAAATTAAAACTAGGAGGATGAAGGGCTAAGCGCTTACATTTCTGAAATGTTGGGACACAATTTAACACGTTGTTGTTTTTTTATTTTGTACTTTAAAAAAATATATGCATAATAATAATACATATGTTTTACCATTTTAAATTGTAAATGTAGGGACTTGCCTGTTGAAAAATGAAAGCTCTGTTGCAATTTCTTTAGTTGAATCTATAAAAAAGGATATGATGGTTTGATAGGTACAAACTGCTTTTCACCATGATGGGGATCCCCAAAGAGCTAGTATTAGCCACAATCTTGGAATATCACAGCAAGATGTATGTTCTGTATATGAAAGCTATGTCTTCAACAAATACGAAAAAAAAATCCAGCAAGGACCTGACACAGCACCAGAGAGATGGTTCTGGCCCTTCAGCCGATCCATCTACTGTTCACTGAAGCGTAACCAGAAATGGTCTCAGTGCACGAGTGGATGTCAAAACAGGCATTTCCCATGTTCTTAGCAAAATATAAAGAAATCAGGAGTGGTTCTAAACTTTTGCACAGCACCCTATATATATATATGTCTGATTCACTTTCTGTGAAATAAGTTAACAGATACGCTGTAAACCATTTTAGCTTGTGGTTAATCGTACGCTAACGTGATGATGACTAACTATTGTTTTCACCCCATGATTTTGTGAAAAATAATCCACAATGCATTTTCGCAAGCAGCTTAGTTTTAAAAAACGTAACTTTTTTTTAAATGACGTCTAGCAGAGGCCCAAAACTTTACATTAAAGTGACATCGCCTTCTAGTGTTCATAGACCAAAAGAAGTAAGCCAGGCCCCTAAGACTTCATAGAGGGAGGAGGGTGGAGTGGATATGTGGGTTTGGAAAAATACAGGATTTTAACATGGGAGATATTTACTGTTTCAAACCAATAGACGATCGCTGTTTCTTTTAACCAGTTACATAACCCAAACTGTATGTTTATTTATTGTTGCTATGTTGGTCAAAACCTTATGATCACAATGAATAACCCAAAACATAATCTTTTTAAAATCTAAGTTCAGTACTTAGAGTCATTTTGTGGGAAGAAATTTTGCCTTTGTTTGGATAAAGCTATATTGTTTTTTATTCTTAGGATTACTGGGAACGAGATCTACAGCCAAAGCTAGTTTTGATATTTTTTTCTTTCTTTTTTTGCGGACAAAATTAAAATGTACAAAAAAAGAAGAAACAGCTACCGGAGGAAGTGATGGATGATGATCAAGATTATCCATTTAATTTATGCCTTGAAGACCTTGCTGTTGGCACCTTACACCACATTGCTGCAGTTTTGTTCCTGATTTATAATCTGAGTAATCTGGAGTCAAACCAGTGATCTAAGGATTGCTACTGTTTTTCTACCTTCAGTCATCCACTCTTGCAGCGAAGGGAATACATGGGATGCAGCATTCACTGCTGATGCAGTGGATAGATGATAAGTAGCTAATAGCCTATAGCAGCGGTCCCCAACCTTTTTTGTGCCACGGACCGGTTTATGTCCGACAATATTTTCACGGACCAGCCTTTAAGGTGTCGTGGCTAAATACAACAAAATAAAACCAGTACCGGTATAAAAAAAAAAGTAGATTTATTCAGAACACACGGGAAAAGACCCAAGGAAACAGAGTTAATGATAAAAACAATTTAAAAAATAACGATAAAAAACGATAAAACCCCTCAAAATCATAAATTTCACATCCGAGTCTCAACTCTCACAGCCCAGTACCAAACTATGGCAGTTAAGGTAGGCAACCCTGAAATGGATAAGTAAAAAAATTATAAACAGGTAGGAGATTTCGTTTCACTTTTACTGACATTTCAGTGTCACTAAAAGTAACAGAGGATTCATTTGTTCTTGTGTTCTTGTATCGTAAACACAGATATTTTTCATTTTGCAACTTTAGCATTTGGTGTGGAATTTTCAAGTTAATAAATTTTCAATCTAAAAAAATTTCGACATCATCAAGCAGGAGGGGTGGTGTTTGGAAGGGTTAGGTACACTGGTTAGGGCATAGGCGGGGGTTGTTAAAAATGGAGATAGAGAGATGGTAGAGGGAGGTAATAGGGGAGGAAAAGGGGAAGGACGAAAAGCTCAAAAACTCTTAGGGAACAAAGAGGCACTTATACAGCATGCAGCAACAGCTGAAAACATCTTTAAGCTGGGCTAAGCTGAGAGTTTGGTCTGTTTGTGAGTGTGTGTGGAAGTCTTGAACCTGCACTGATTTCAGTGTTGCACTTGGAGCGTGCGTTGGCAGCACTCCTGATTTTAATTTAGGAAATGCAACTTTCTGAAGTCTTAGACAAATATGCAACCAATTAACAAAAGAGAGAGAGATAGCAAATTTTTATGACAATTAACCTGTCAAATTCAAAAAAGTATTTTCTGTGCAACCTGATCTGTTAGCTTCACAGTGATCCAATAGGAAAGCTCACAAAGTTGCCATATGGAAAGGCTTTAATGTCATGGGATTACTATAAATATAAGTAGTAAATTCCGTGACTAATTCAAGACGTTTATCTATTGAGGGTAAAACTAAAGCAGTTGTTCAGAGGAAGTAAACAACAGTAGAATTTATCCTGTGGAGACAAAGAATACATTAAAATATGTGTATTTATATTTTTTCACTCAACAAACTCAATGTAGCTGACTCAAAGTCAACATGTAATGTGACCCTGAGCACACAGTGGGAGCATTCTGCATCCAAGTGTGAAACAGAAAGTTGGCGTCATAAGCAATGTCAGGATCATGTGTAGAACCGATGGTATGATGTAGCAAACACATGGATCATATACCGTGAAGAGCTCAGATATTCATGGGAAGCTTGTAGTAGAGCTGCTATTTCTTTGTTTTGAAAGCAACCAACATAGCTGGATCATGTATATGACTTGGAAATCTCCAGGGTGCCTTTCTTTGGAGGGTTTACAGCATGTCCAGTTGGGAGGAGACCTTGGAGTAGACCAAGAAGCTGCTGGAACAATTATGTATCTCATCTGGCCTGAGAATACCTCCCCTAGGAGAGCTGGCAGTGAGACAGATGTCTGGAATACCCTCCTTAGCCCGGAACCTGAAATCAGATAAGCTGAAGAAAATGGATAAAAGTCTTTGAATTAGGAAGACTGAGTAAATGTGATCTTTAAGAATGTACATTGTATGTCTTTAAAACATGTCTATAGGGGAACACTTCAGCTGGTCAGAAAAATCTCTGTCATCCACTCTTTCACAATTCATAGTTGCATAATCCCCCCTTCCCACTTTCCATTCCCGAACCTTTCCTCCTCTCCTATCTACATCTCTTCTTCACTTCTTCACAGTGCCTCTCTCTCCTTCCGTCCTGCCCTCCCTTATCTCCCACGCTTCCTCCATGCCAGCTGTTGTTTTGAAGGCTGTGAGTGGAAGGTCTGTAGGTCAGGACCTGGGCAGGACCTCTACAGTCATCAGCCTGGATATAAGCAGCCATTGTAAGCAGAACAGAAAGTGCATGAGTCATTCTAAAAAAGATTACTTGTTGTTGATGTTGTTGGTGTTTTTTGTTTTTTTAATTTATATTGCATTCTGATTATTCTGATTTTCTTTTGAGGGTGTTTTACACATTCTAAAAAGGGACTAAAGGTATGTTGTGATTCAGGTGGTGCATGTTTTAAGGTTTGGGGGGGGGGGGTTTAGAAAGCAATTTAGAAAGCATTTTATTAAATATACTACCATTAATCAAGCATAGCATTAGTGCAGGTATGCCAGAAGGTGAAATTCAGCTGCAATCCCTCTGATCAGCTTCCAACATCTGCTTATGGCTTAGATGATATTGTTCTGTACTTCCAATTGGCAATGTTCACATACTCCATACTATTTAAGGTTACAGTATACAGTTACTGTATATCTGCAAGCCACACTGCAACCCTCCTCCATCCCAGAGCTAATGCTGCTGATACCTGCTGTTTTCTGGACAGCTTTTACATCATATGCTGCTACCTTAACAGTTTGAAAGGCAGGGAGGTAGGGAAGCACTGAAAAAGGAGCAGTGTTTACAGTGTATAACTAACAAGACTAGACTGTAACTACAATCAAATACAACTGCCTTCAATCAACTCAACTGTGAAACACACATACAAACCACTACACAACAAATATGCGCCAATTTCTCTCAGGAAAAAGGAAGACGTGTTGGTGTACAGGAGATAGTAGTCCACCACGTTACATGACAATACTTTGATATACAGAGGAGTTCATAGTCGATTTAATGACAGCAATATGGTCATATCCTGTGGTTGCAAAACAAACCCAAACCATTACCCCTCCAATACTGTGCTGACAGTTGCTTTGAGATGTTTGTGCTGATATGTCATGTCTGATTTTCTCTAAACACTTGGTCCACTTTAATATCGTCATTTCAAAGGACATTGTTCCAGAAGTTTTATGGTTTATTCTGCTGCAGCTTAGCAAACCTAAACCACTCTGCTCTTTTTAGAGAGCGGAGAATTTCGTCTGCCAAGCCATACTTGCTCAGTCTTTGTCTAATTGTACTGTCATTAACTTTAACATTTAACATGCTAATTGAGGCCTGTGGAGTCTGAGATGTAGTATTTAGGTCTCTGTACAGTTTTTCTGAGCATTGCACAGTCTGACCTTTTGAATTTGTACTTAGTGTTTTTCAGGATTGCATATAGTCCTATTTTTTCTGTAGTGATGTTTTTTTAAGCTAAAGGTGAATTGTCCCAACAGAAAATCACTATATCCTGAAAAGGCACTTTCTGACTCTCAATGTGAGCTTTGTCCTCAGCATCAGGGTGGAAAAGGTGAGCCTGGCCTGTCTGAACATTGAACTTTGAACCTAGGGTCACATGTCCCTCGAAGCTATTTGAAGGCCCAAATCAACATATAGCAGCTGGAAGGTCTCCATGTCAAAAAACAGTAAGAGTACAGAACTTTTGTGAAAGTTATTCCTTGGAGGTCTAACCCCAAAGGTGAACAGAACAATAATGTGTTTCCCCTTAATAGCATTTTAGTTTGACATGGTCCCAATTTTCCCATCCATCCGGCCTCTGCTCGATGCTTTCTTCTTCTTTGGAGAGGTCACAGTTGCTATTGAGACCCAAGATGTGGCATTGTAACTGAAAGTCCTGAGCTTAGAGCACTTTAAAAGGCAGAATTATAAGAACTGAGAAACAAAACATTAAGAAAAGTTTCCATCCAGACTGAAAAAATGTCTTCCTCACTATTTGAACATTTTATGTACTTGACCAAATACATCTGCCTAAAATTAGTGGTAAGTTCAGAACAGCAGAGGCATGATTTTAATGTAACACTGGCATATCTTGGAAACTGTGACTGTGACACATTGAGTATTTGAGTATTTGTCATAACCTAACAGATAAACTGGTGAAAAGTCTGACTCATCCCCAGTGGGTGTTTGTCACGATTCTGTTTATAATTTTTATAGGCAGAATTTTAGGCGGTGGAGCATCTGCACTTTGATGTCTTCAGGATCTCATCTTTGTTTTTTGTGGACAAGGTGGTTCTGTTGGCGTTCATCATTTGGTGACCTCCACCTTGTATTGGGGTCATTTATGGCAACGTGGTAGAGCTAGTTTACCACTCAGTCTACATTGCTGCTCTCACATGCTCTGGTTAGTTATTAAAGGAATGAGATCCAGGACACAGTGAAAATCTCTTGGCTGGCCTTGGAATGCCTCCGTGTCCCCCCAGATGAGCTGAAAGAGGAGAGGGACATCGCGGCTTCTCTGCTTTGGTTGGCTGGCTGGTGAGATGGATGGAGGATGGCTGGCTGAATGGATATCAGGTAAGCTATGACAACTCAGAAAGACAAATAGTGGCCTTAAATGGTGAGAATCTGAAATGATGGAGGATTGAACTGAAATGCTGCACCAAGGGACAGTATATGACAGAAAGCCAGAGTCCATGAGTGAAAACGTGGAGCTGGAAATGAGCGTACTAGGTCCCCTTTAATTCGGCCATTACATAGATGCAATGAAAGAGGAAGCTTCCAACACACGACCCAGAAGCCTTCACTATAATGACCACAGCCTGAGATTTCTGAATAGGGCTTAGACTTAAGTCACTGAGCACAGTGGTATGGCTTTGCTGCTTGACTTGGCCATATCCTGACGCAAAGACTGCTAGGGAAAAGGCATGACAGAATCAAAACATTATGGGGATCTGGGAGGGATTTCTTTTTGTTCATTGTTCACTCTGGGCCCCGTGGCTTGACTTAACAGCTTGAATTGAACTTTTTCTCGTCACTTCCTTCCACTGGTTATTGGACCACCCAGGCATTCGATTGATTATGTTTAATTGCCTCTGATTTCCCTTTTAAATAAACACACAAAGTCAAAATCATTTTGTCTTCTGTTGGTCCAGTCACACTTTGACATTTTCAAAATGAATATAAATTCCTTTTTTTTTTAATGCAGATATCACCAGACAAAGAAATGTTTGTCAGAAGACCTTAGCATATAAATGCATGTGACTTCTAGGCTAAGACGGGGTTAAAGGTCAAGGCTTAGCTCCCTTTGTCTGACAGAATGACCTCATCATCAGTGCAGCTCAGGCTTTAATCTATACTTCAAGAAAGACAGGATCACATGGAGAGCGCTAAAGTTCACCAGAGCTAACGCTGCACACAAAAACAAAACAAAAACAAAGCACTGGATGTTGCCATTGTTTATTTCGATCATTCTATTATTTCTGTCATGACAGCAATAAATAAGAGCTGTTTATTTAGAATTAAGCTTCTCCTGGGTAGTTTTGGGCACATCCACCACCTTTCTCACGATCATTTTGACCCCATGAGGGAAGATTTTGCTTTGAGCTCCAAACTGAGGCCGATTGATGGTCATTTTCTTCCATAACTGTTGGCATGCTGCACCAACAGTTGTCACCTTGTCACCAAGTTTGTTGCGGATGGTCTCGGATGAAGGTTGAATGGAAGAAATTGATTGATTGCTTGAACAATCTTTGACATGTGCTGAAAGTAGCTGTTATAAATGCACTCTGAGCTCATTTAGCTACATAAAGAGGCTGCAGCTAATTTAAAGAAGGTTGTAGATTTCAGCTTAACCTTTTTGACACCAGTGTTACAAGATTAGCTGACCAATACGACCAGTTAAATAGGCCAACTGAGTCACGAGGCTTTAAAGCGGATGCTGCGACAAAATGACACCCTGATGTGTAAGGTCGCAGCAGATGGAGGTAAGCAGAACTGATAACACACTGAGCAGTTCAGCTTTTTGTAGTTGCCATGGTTTTGCATTCAGATAGATATATGCCATCATGTAGTTGTCAGAAAGCCTCTATCTGGTGTATTTACAAAATGAATCTCCCGCAGGAGGAGACGCATTTTTCAGGAAACCTTTCTGCAGAGAAACCTGCTGGCTAATTTAACTTGTTTCCTGTAGTGCACCATCATCTGACAGCAAAAGGGTCGGCTGGGGTGTTTGTGCTTCTTGTGCCTGTGTGAGTAACTCCAGGTATTCTGGTTTCCTGCATGTTAAATTAAACTGTAATTCTAAATTTGCTAATTTGAGTGTAAATGCTTGTCTGTCAGAGAGACAAGCCTGTCCTGGCTGTACCCACATCCCCCTGTATGTTTTATGACTGTAGGGTAATTCCTAATAAGCTTAATTGCCTTGACGTCTTAGACTGATGTCATGGAAGAATAGACATGGTACTGATGCCACAATTCCAGTCTCAGGTGCACAGACTTGCACCTGGTGGCGCCACCACTGACATATTTTGGCTTCATTTATTACAAAGTTTAGTCATTCCACAAGCAACACTCAGACAACTATTAACTGTTGTACAGACAAGTTAAACATCTACAACTCCACTGCATTAGCTGCTGCAACTAAAGAACAACTAACACTAATGTTTCTGTGTTAGTCTGTTTTGATTTCTCCATCTGGTTTCCTCGTTTTTGGTTTTTGTTTTGCTTTGTATTGTCTCTTATATCAATCTGGATATTCCAGAAGTGTTCAGGCTAACAGAGTGAAAAATGTCTCACCAGACTTCTGTACTACTGTGCTACGTTAGCTGAATAACACACAAATATCCTACCAAGCTGCTAGCAGTGGAGTAATGTCGCTGTCAGAATGTGACTGGGAATTTCAGATTATAATTCCTGCAGGAGAAATTCGGTTATATTATGAGGGAATTTGAATTCAAAGCTCTTACTGTAAAACAACTTTAGACTTTAGACTAAAATGAATGTGACGTACCTCCGGTTTTCTCAAAATGTTATTGTGTTTACTTTCAAAATAAATTGAAGTTGTTTAGATTTCAGTACTGTGTCCTTCTGGTTTTTGTTACAGACTTTGGAATCATCCAAGACAATACAAACACTCTGATGCCAAGAGACCATCAGTTTTTTCCCCGATGACCGATACTGTGGCTTGTACTGAAACTCGCAGAGGTGTGGACTCGAGTCACATGACTTGGACTCGAGTCAGACTCGAGTCATTGATTTTATGACTTTAGACTTGACTTGAAAAAATGTTCTAAGACTTGTGACTTGACTTGGACTTTTACACCAATGACCTGGGACTTGAATTGGACTTGAACCGGTTTACTTGAAAAGACTTGATATTTTACCCCAAATATAAAATTTAACATGCATATTATATAGAGATTGAAAATGTGACGTCATTCACGGGTAGAACCGCAAAGGATTCTGGGAACTCGTGGCAAGCGGTACTAGCGCACGCAGGCTTTCAATTAAAATCAGTTATACAGCGATAAAAAGAAACACAAAAATGTCAAGAAGCTGTTGTATTATTAACTGCAATAGCCGGTCGCATGACAGCCACGGGAAGCCGACGGGTAAAGAGATCGGTTGTTATCGGATTACGTCGTTGAAGAGAAATTGTTCGAGCCATGTTTCCGAAGTAACAAAGACGCGACGGATGGCCTGGATTGCAGCCATTCAAAGATCAAATATAACGTCCCAGAACACTCCAGCTCACAGGTTAGTCTGCTCCAAGCATTTACACGAAGGTCAGTCTGCTGTTGTAGTTAATCGTCATTTTCATAACATAATTGGTGATATAGGTTACAAGCAAGTCTGGCGCTGAACAGAAATTGTCGCGCTATGCTCCTTTGTTTATTGTGCATAAATAGTGAATTGTCCTGACACAATATTGCGTTTCGCTTCTGTTATTATGGTACATTGACAAAAACATATACTTTTATTCACAGGATAAAACAGTTTTTTGTATCACCAATTGCCCAGTACGATTACAGCATACATATTATTGTCACTGCTACATTTCTGTGATGCTACCAGAAATTATTTCCACTACTAATTAATTACCGTTGAGCTCAAAGGTCCTATTAATAAACGGTTAACGAATGTGTATTTATGACGACGATTTGTGAGACTGGTAAACTTATGATACGTACGATGGTCTTTCGTTCTACACGGTGCATTTCAAGGTCCTGCACCCATCCGTCGGTAAACTGTACCTGGGCTTGTTGCAGTGACCTGAAGTTACTAAACTTCATGAGTGTATGCACTCACTCCAAGAACCGTATGATTATAAATATGCATATAAATATGCTACGATGAGATAGCTGACTTCATCTAACTAGCAAATGTTGTCCAGGCTACGTTGGTGATGACAGTTTTTTTTTAATGTGTATGATATTTTTGTCATGCGATTTTAAAGCCTGGTCCTACAACCGCATCCAAGAATAACATGCAGCTTATCTCAGAACTGTCGGTGAAAATTATTCTTGGAGCTAGGTTTAATTGAGCTGCATTTTAAAGAGGTGCAATTTCACAATTTGTGTATATTTTCTAAGTTCACTATTTTGTCATGTGTTGAGAAAAACACAGATTTAAAATTACATGGTCTAATATTTACATTTAGCATAAACTGCAACATTATTTTTTCGTTTTTTTTTTTAAAGACTCGAAAGGACTTGAAATTCAAAGTTTCAGACTTGTGACTTGACTCGGACTTTTACACCAGTGACTTGAGACTCGACTCTGACTTGCCTGACATTACTTGAGACTTGACTTGAGACTTGAGGATAAAGACTTGAGACTTACTTGAGACTTGCAAAACAATGACTTGGTCCCACCTCTGGAAACTCGAGGTTGACATCCTGCTATGAATAATGGTGCTAATTAGATTTAGCCTCTGGTTGTTGCCGTAATCAAATCTATCCGGTGCTGCGGGCCGAGAGGCTGAAACTTAATCTCAAGTCCAAAATATGCACTCGGACTGTTTCTTCAGTCTGTTCCCTCTCGGCTTCTGGCATGCTGCACTTAATGCCCACTGCAAGTGTGTATGTGCAAGAATACTATACACACGTATCTGTTATTGTGAGCGTATGGGGACTATTTGGGGGGGTTGGTTTATAAGTACAGAGTTTTATTCATGTGTACTGTGGAAAAATACTACTGTGTTGTACTTTGTTAGCCATGAATATGTTAATCAGTTCCCAATAAACTAATTTATATTGAACGTGAAAGAGTTTATCAGAGAGAACTTTGGAACTATACTAATGCTTAAAGGTGGACTCAAATTTTAATATGTCTTGGTTTAATAGACACAAAATATAAAGGTTACAACTATCAACAACTATCTGTCTGTGTCTCTGTCCAACCCTCCTCCAAAGTTTCTTAAAGTTTCTTCTATAGCCTTACGCTCAGCTCACATGCATGCATTCCATTTCTCTAACCAGTTTCCATTTTTCTTTTACATTAGAACAAGTTGCTGTTTTCACTCATTTATAAGTAGTTTCTCAGTCTTAAGCGAACACGCATTTCCTCTTCATTAAGGTAGTTTTAATAATCTTCGATAAAAATCTGCAGTCTCTTATTGGGGACTTTGAATTGTCCCCGTTGGCCGCAGATTCAACAGGCAGCAATAGAGAGTGACAGTTTACTTTGTACTTTCCTCTTCCTAGTCATTTGATAAAAGACAGACTTCTTTGTCAGACAGAGGTTTATGTTCTGCAGTGTTTCCTTTTACAGACTAGAGCAGTTCAGTGTGCAAGGCACACTGAACAGCATCCAATAGTAATACATCCAGTATATATATAGTTTTTTTTATTATAGAATAATTATTATGATCTTGGGTGAAGAGTGGAGTACACCAAAAGCAACGAAGAAGAAGAAGCAATGACTATAACTGAGTAGAGCTGGTTAGAGACAAGTATATCAGAGCAGAAAAACTAAGAAGTTAGTGGAGTAAAGAATAAATCACAGCCCTCTGCAAAGGCCTTCCCAGGCCTTCCACCTGTTCCTCGTGCACAGAGCTGCTTCCTGATCCGGATGTGGGAACGTGAGAATATGGATGACTCTGCAAGGAAAACAAGTTCAGTTTTTTTAATGTGTGGAGTCTCTCTTATTATTCTCCGGATGGGTTTTGTGGTGGAATGCAGCAGAGCTGAAATTATGAAAAGACTTGCTATGCCTCTAATATCCCAGAACAAAGCGTGTGCTCGCTTTTTGTGTTTTTGTTTTGTATTTTCTTGTGTGTTTTGCTGTCAAATGCAGTTTTGGGCTTCCTGTTTCGAGGACATAAAGTAGACCTCATAAATTACCAGTTTCTGAAGAACAAATAAGTCTATAACAAAAATGTATCAAACAATGCAGAGAAAAGGCAAAAATGATTATAATAAAAGGTTCTACATAAACTTTCTATGAAATATTAAACTTTTTGGGATGTAACTTTTGATATTGGAGTGCGATGAGGCTGTTAGGAATGTCATCATCAGCTGCAATTAAATGTAAAAATATTGTAAGATATTATATGTCCAAAGCTGCACAGTTATCCATCAAAACATCCATCCTTATCAGGGTCACGCGGGGACTATAGCCCCTCCTGGACAATTTGCAGAACCATTTGGATTCACACCTATGGGCAATTTAGAATCACCAATTAACCCCACTAACTGCATGTCTTTGGTATGTGGGAGGAAATTGGAGTAGCCGGAGAGAAGCCACACAAACAAAGGGGAGAACATGCAAACGCCACACAGCTGCTAACTGTGATTTCCAGTTACAGCTATATAAGCTCTATTTTTGAAGAAAGGTTTATGTGTAAAGAAAGATATTGCAGGGCTTTCAGACAAAGAGGGGTAGATAATGAGGGACAGAGAGCAGAGGGATTGCTGTTTCTATTTTTTTTTTTACTGGAACTGGGGAGGGTGAAGGGTTGAAGGTGGTGGTGGTGATGGTGGGAGGACCAGATTATGCAGAAAACCACTTCCAGAGGAAGTGTGTTTTAATGCTGACAGGGTTCCTGTGGAGGCTGTTATGCTAATCTGACCCCCTTGTTAAACACTGCAGAACGTCTCCTATGGAAGAGGGGAAATGCACTATGAAAACCTACAGCTGCGGCCCACAGAGAGAGAGAGGGGGGAGAGAGAGGACACAGAGCACTGGAAGCACACAGGAAGCAAACGCGGCGTGTTTTTATCCCTTCAGTGCCAATGCTTCTATACTCTTACCCACTCTGACCCATCCGAGGGGGGGTTACATCTTGTTTTCAGAGTGAATTGCATCCGCCCTCATAACACCCACACCGCTCATAGACACACACACACAAACATGCACACTTAACCACCACACCAGATTTTACAGCTGGATGAAGAGTATCAATGGGTGCAGTGAGTGAGCAGCCAGACAATGGACACCGCGTCCAGGCCAGCACGCCAGCCCAGGATTTCCTGGCTTAAACCACAAAAAAAATCAGACTTTTCCGGCTGCAGAAAAAAAAAGAATGAAACTCTTGTATGTACCAGAAAAACGAGCATGTTGGGTAATCCCCACAATCCAGGGAAGTGGTGTTCCTATCTGCTTGGGGGGTTTAAATGGGCAGTTAGCGGGGCAGATATCGTAGGTAGTTTGTTTTTGACTGTCACTGTGAGTTACTGGATCGGTTTGCCTGCCCCAGCGCCGGTCAGATAAGGCCGTCTGACACAACAGGGCTTAAAAAATCCAAACAGAGCTGAAATGAGCGGTGACTTCAAACTCAAGCGCCACCCCAACATCAAACGCTTTGAGTCTGACCCGATCCTCGCTTTCACTGTCGCATGAGCCTGCATGGAAGCTGTCAGGCCTCGTTAATGGAGGGACACCCACCGCCAGTCTGTCTGCCGTCCCAGCCGTCTGACTGTCTGGTACCAGTTTTCTGTGCACGCATCTTGTCCCTGAAGTTTCTGGAGCGCAAATGTCAGCATGAGGGAGGCTGGAGCGGGGATGAGGGGAAGGGACCAAGCATAGATTATCAGTTTGTCCCAGAACAGATTAGAGCACATTAGCCAATAATGTCATCTTAAAATCTTAAAACCGTACTAGCACATCTGTATGACTGGGTTTGGCATTTGAAGAATTTACTATGAGGTCATTTGCATTTGCATTTCATTGCACTAGTAAGATTACAAGCCTTTTTTGAGCATTTGATCAAGACTTAAGCTGCGCAGACACTTTGCCGATTAAGCCCGATTTTAGCCGTAGATGGGTCACCCCCCACTAACTTTAGAATCCGGTCAGTCTGTAAGATTAGTTGATGTTTGAATTGCATTTTAAGGATGACATGATTGTAAAAATGCGCTGATTGCCTTCCTCTTCAGGTGCTTCCAACTACATATTTTCCTCTGACAAAACTTATACTCACTGCTGCAATCACCTTTATTTTCCTGTAAAGTCCTGTGATCTCCTGATGAGCATGACATTGGGATTCCCTCATCCTTCCTGCCCTCTCATTCTCTCTCTCTCCAGCCCCTTATCCTTTACTTCCTTCTTGTCTTTGCAGGGGAAGATAAGCCTCTTATTGAGGGGGTTTAGGGAATTTGAGTGGCCCACAAACTGTTTACAACATACTGCTTTAAAAAAAAAAAGTTTGTGTCTGAGAAGGAAACAACAAATCTGCCAAAAGTCTGGAGGATTTTCTCTTTTCTTGTGTCTAAACTATAAAGAAATCCAAAGTTCTTTCCTCCAAAACCTGATACTGGTTTTTTTTTTCCACTTTTTTAAAATAATGTTGCAGATAAAGGAAGGAGTGAGTAACCAAAGAACTGCTGAACCACATGACAGCTGACCAGCACTGGTAAAAGCTGAAAAGACCAGAGCAGCTTCTTCCTCCTAGAGTATAAATCCAAGCTTACAGGTGGCTCAGTCTCACCCCGGGGAGGTGAAAACTCTCCTCTGAGAATAAGGAGGCAGACAGGGGAGGTTTTTGTGCTGAAGGGAAACGAGAGAAGCCGCCGATTATCAGCACCAAAGGCAAAAAGATCCCTTCATTCCTAAAACCCTCAAACAAGGCTCTGAAGTCTACCATGCTCTTTTATCCCTCCTGATTTGAAACACAAAAGCGTCTCATGAGTGTGACTCCGAGGGAGAGCTGGAGATGTGGAGAGGTATATTGTGAAAAAGAAAAATCCTATTCTCGCTCTTAATTTCTCAAAGTACAGTTGAGTGTTTTCCTTTTTTCCCCCCTACCTTCATAGAGACTTTTTGTTGAGTGATAACGGGAATTCAGTGTTAAAGATAAATGCAGGAATTCAAGTTGACTCGCTTGTTGTTCTGGGATTTGAAAACTCTTTCAGACGTAGTTTAATCATCAAGTCTGCAGGTGATCAAACAGGTCTGACAATAAAAAAAGTCAAATCTGGCAGGAGGACGGAGAAAAATCAGACTAACCAACCAGAGTGAAAGCTGAGGCATCGAGCGGACCTGTTTTCTTTCTATTACTAAGCCAGATTAATGGGTTAACAAGGTAAACTAAGCATAAAGTCACAGTTTTCAGTATCATGAAGGTGGCTCTTTTTTCACATCCTACTTCACCATGGCAACATATGTTGAAGACATAACCTGATCAGGACCACTGGGTTTCCATCCATTCATCCATCTTTTTAACCACTTAAATTAAAGGTCATGGGGGGTGTTGGATAGAAGGCATCCCAGCTGTCTTGAGGCGAATGGTGGGATACAGCCTGGACATGCCACTTTTCAATCACTGGACTAAACATCCTGTAGCATATCATTACAGCTCAACTTCAAGAATTCAAAAACACTCCTGCGACTTTAAAATGACTGTTTACCTTCATCATTTTTTCCAAACTGTGTTTTTGAGTTCCTGAAAAGACTCTGCAGGTTTACTTGCACTAAGAATCCATTCATCTCTAATATGGGATATTCGATATCTGCGGTATCATAGGTATCCATTTATGTAAGGGGAAAAAAGCAAAACATCTGCATTTAAAGAACAAAGGTCACTCTATGGAGGGGAATGTTCACATTATGCACTAAGAAAAACCGATTTGAAAGAGGAGTAAAGGAGACCATTTACATCCACTGTGTTGAAGAGAAGAGGCGGCTTATGACACCACCTATCAGCCACCTACAATGCAGTCTTGTGATCAGTTCCCAGGTGCTTCAACCCCCCACTCATACCTTGCCTCAAGTGACCTCAGGAGGCCATATGATGGAGTGGGGCGATGTCTCACAGTGCTTTCACCCTTAACCCCTGGTGATGGTAATGACCCATGCCTTTTTTCACACTTGGCTCATGTGATGACGCACATGATCAATACTGGGTCAACAACCCTCAGGACGACATCCAAGGGGACGACCCCCACTAGGGGTTAAATACCTGGGATTCTCCACCCTTTGTTTTTAGAACTGAAGACGCCCCTTGGATGAGACGGGAAACGTTTTCACAAACTTGAGTTGAGAACCTGCAGAAATCTCTGCATCTGTAAAGTTTTTCACAAGGAGAACTTGCTTTGTTTGTTTTTTAGACATTATATTCACCAGATGACTTTAAAATCATTTTACGGGACTACACATGAAGGACTGTGCAGTCCTTTTCATATATTTAAAAGTTCCAAATCTCCAAATTACATTTTCATGTGTTAGCTATAAACTGTGAAGTCCTGCTTTCACTTAAAAAAACATATTTATTTAGATAGTAGGTTTTTCCTCTTATTTGAACAGTTTAAATACTTCTTCTACAAGACAAAACAGCCTGCTTATGTTACTTTCCACAATCTAAGTCTTGTTGAACTGAGGATTTGATTCATAAGTGGCTTCTCCAGGTATTTCGCCGGCATTTAATCCCTCTTCCAGGAAAATATCTCCACCCACAGGTGAGGCAAAGATGCCTTGTGCAGTGAGCGGATGTCCGCAGACCATCAACCTGAAAGCGGGGAGGGAAGTGAACCATGGGTCTTTAAACACGCAGAGGTCAGACAAAACAAAGGTGTTGTATTCAGGTGAGGCTTCATTTCACCACAGCATGTTTAGGGCTTGACTAAACTCTGAGCTGCTGCCTCCTGAAAGAAAGCCATTGTACTGTGTGACTCGAGAAACCTGCCTGCCTCTCCTTGTGATTGTTTTCACTTTCATCTAGTACTAATCAGTAGGATGATAAAACATGCCGATTTTGAAAACCCAAAGTTACAACTCTGTAATATAAATTACCCTTCTTTAATACAAAAGAGTCTGTATTTTAAGTTTGATCTACAAACTAAGTGGAGTGAAGTAAAAAACAACAACAAAATTACTGTAAAATCCAGTTACAGTAAATTTACTATAAGTACAATTATATATATATATACTGTAAAAAGATTTTAAAGTAAATTACTGGAATCCGGCAAGTTGCTTAGGGTACAGAAATAATATCGGTATGCTGCAGAAACGCATCCTTTGTTTTTTGTTTTTTTGGTGAACACATTTTAATGCTGTTCTCTTTTTCACTCTTCATGCATTCACTCACTCACTCACTCACTCACTCACTCACTCACAGGAATGGACATATATTTTCACGTATTTATCCTCAGAGCCTCACTGGTCATATTAACTGCCGTTCAGCCTCGCCTGGGATCTGCTTCACATTGAGAAGATCAAAGCCTGCAGTTGGGGGGGGGAGCTGTAAGGCAGTAATATGTTTCCACAGGGGAGTCCTCTCTCTGGGAAAGTGCAATAGGTTAGAATATCAATGAGACGTGCCCGAGAGCGTAACCGCTCACCTGTTGTCTGACTGCGGCTTTGGCACTGTTTCTCTGCGGTCAGGAGGCCGCCTCAGTTTCCTCTTGACTTTGTCTGCCCCGTGTTTCCCGGCAAACAGTTTTGACACTGAATAAATCATGAAAACAGGGACTGAACTGACTGAACAAGTGGAGCAAAGTGTATCTTAGGGAAGGCAGATCATTTTATTAATGTCTACAAGAAGAAAGAGAAGCAGATAATTAAAAACAGTCCCCAACTATACACAGTCAGTTAGTACATAAAGTGGTGTCAATTATTTAATTAATTAACAATTTATTGGAAAATTAAAATGATTAAAACACACATTGTGTAAATAAAAGCAACTACAGTTAAACACTGATGTTTTTAAACTGCTTTTAAATTGACATTAGTTGAAGCAATTACTATTTCAAATAATGTTTTTTACAAATAAAAAACATTTTGGCTGTTACCAAGTTTTGTAGCAAAAAGTGATAATAAAAAAAGATATCCACTGATGCTCACTAACTTGGTTATTCAGATACATTAAGTAACTATACAGCTATATTGCACTGACACACATATTTGCTAATTACTGCTAGCAAAGTCACTAAAGGTTAGTTAGAATTTTACTCGCTAAAACTAAAATACAAGCTACTTAGACTAGAATTCTATTTTATTTCGTATTTGTCAGATATTCCCAATGAGGGAACAAAAGCACAAATGTAGTGGTTCAGGGATTTTAGTTAGACGAGGTCAGACGAAGCAGACAGCTGCCAACCACAGCTGCTTTTGTCAGCATACTTAAGTCTTAACAAAATTCAAATCAGTGAGTTATTGTATGATGTACGGTTGCTATGGCATTTTTCTCCTTTACCACAAGTTCCAAAACATGTTTTAATACAGAGGCATTTTAACACCATCAACCATGACACAAGTGGCTGTTAGAGGAGCTGCACTGTTTAGTCATTTTGTTCAAATAAAATGTACCTATTTAACCTTTAAATCAAATATAGGTGATTTAAGCTGAGAGATGTCTATTAAATGCTTATTTTAGCAACATAGTATCATTTTTGGGACCTAAACATCTTTTGAAAAGTTATAGTCTGCAGGCTAAAACTTTCAAACACACATTTTTGCTTCAGATTTCAAAATTTACATATTCGGCATGTACATATTCAGCAGATAACTTCAACTCTGGCTATAAAAGGCTCTAAATCTAAGTCAGAAACCTCAACATCTGGTAGAATGTAGCACGGCATGTCAGTGTTAATCATCAACCATCCTGTGGTGGACAGAAGTTAGCAAAACTCGTCTCTCCCTCCTAGAAACAGTCCTGACAAATCTGAGACAGGAAACAGAAAACGGAAACATTCAGTTGATCCAGCTGTTTTCTCCCTAGCTCCCCTTCCTCCTCCTCTATCTACATCTGTCTTACACCCTTCTCCCTCTCTCTACCCCACATATCAAGTATCCGGGGGGGAAGAATTGGGCGAAGAGGAGGAGGAGGAGCAGGGGGTCGGGGTTCAAACAGGTGTCTGCTGACAGCCCCAGCAGCCTGTTGGATGCAGGTTTTACCTCGTGCTCCCAGCTGCTCTCTCATGCACACACAAACTACCACCACCATTTGTCCATCTGTCACAAGATTTAGATCTAATCCGCAGGAATTTTCTGATGCCATAGAGGGAGAGAGGGTTGGTGTGTGTGTGTGTTTGCATATATGTGTCTTCTTGTGGAGATATGAATCTGTTTACTGAGTCACCATATTGGAACAAAAAGAATGTTCCCATAATACCAATCACTGATTATTTACATAATGTCCTCTGAAAGGAGGAAAAGCTACTTTCTCTGTTTGTGTGCGAGTGTGTGTGGTTGAGAGAGAGAAAGTGTGTGTACTGTCAGGGGGGTTGTAACGCGACCACCCAGCCACCTGCAGTAGATGGCTGAGAAATCTCAAGAAAAAGAGGCCTGACTGTAAATAGAGATTTCTCACGTGATGTCATGCGCACATTGAGAGTTGCCTCCCATATTTGACGGGATACAACCAATGGGAAAATGTGTATTCTCCAGCTGGCTGGCGAGCGGTTGCCGAAAGTTTCTGGCTATCACTGAGTGAAATAAAGTCACAAAGAGGGTGCCGCACTACAAACCTTTCTTGTTATTGCTTTGGTCGCTGGAAGATTGCCACAGTCACCTGTAGTTTGACTGGAAGACGTCAACTTGTCTGCAAACACTTGCCAACCACCAGCCGAGCTGTAGTAAAACCTGAAAAAAAATGTGCCAGAAACCGGAAACAAAGAATATTTACCTTAAAAAAAAGCCAACACATTTCAAAAAGGGGTAGCTTTTACTTTGAAGGCAAACTCCTTTGTGTCACGCACAGTTTCACTATGCTTAGAGAGCAGCTGGGGAATGTTTGTTGACAAGTTGGCCTGTCCATGCAAACTACAGGAGACTGCAGCAGTCTGCAAGCAACCAAAACTCGTGCAAGGAACAATCAAAGTGGTCATGACTCAACCACAATGTAACCATCTGCAGGAAGAGGCAAATTGATTTCCCAGCAACTTCTATCAACCTCCAGCAACCACTTACCAGCTGGTTGGGGAATACACCATGATGTGGACAAGTTATTGTCACATGGCAAGCAGTCACATGTCTGCAAAACCTCAGCCGGCTTGAGTAATTTGGATGAACTGCCCCTTTAAATAAAGCAGACGGAGAGATGACACTGTATAATTTCCGTGAAGCCTAGACCAAGTCAGACTTTTAATTCATTTGAAAGCCTGATGCTTAGCCTCGTCCACCCCAGCTGTAAAACTCAGAAACCAGTCTTACTTGTTATCATCTATCGTCCACCTGGGCCTTACACAGAGTTTCTGTCTGATTTCTCAGACTTTTTATCTGATTTAGTTCTGAGCTCAGATAAAATAATTATTGTGGGTGATTTTAACATCCATGTAGATGCTAAAAATGACAGCCTCAACATGGCATTTAATCTGTTATTAGACTCAATTGGCTTCTCTCAAAATGTAAAAGAACCCACCCACCACTTTAATCACACTCTAGATCTTGTTTTAACATATGGCATAGAAACTGAACATTTAACAGTGTTTCCTGAAAACCCTCTCCTGTCTGATCATTTCCTGATAACATTTACATTTACAATAATTGATTACACAGCGTGAGAGTAGACTTTATCACAGTAGATGTCTTTCTGAAAGCGCTGTAACTAAGTTTAAGAATATAATCCACCCACTGTTATCATCTTCAATGCCCTGTACCAACACAGAGCAGAGCAGCTATCTGAACGCTACCCCAACAGAGGTCGATTATCTTGTTAATAATTTCACCTCCTCACTACGTACGACTCTGGATACTGTAGCTCCTGTGAAAACTAAGGCCTCAAATCAGAAGTACCTGACTCCGTGGTATAATTCTCAAACACGTAGCCTAAAGCAGATGACTCGTAAGCTGGAGAGGAAATGGCGTGTCACAAATTTAGAGGATCATCATTTAGCCTGGAGAAATAGTTTGCTGCTTTATAAGAAAGCCCTCCGCAAAGCCAGAACATCTTACTATTCATCACTGATTGAAGAAAATAAGAACAACCCCAGGTTTCTCTTCAGCACTGTAGCCAGGCTGACAAACAGTCAGAGCTCTGTTGAGCCAACCATCCCTTTAACGTTAACTAGTAATGACTTCATGAACTTCTTCATCCTTAACCTTAACCTTCCTTTCATATCAAAAATTCTTGAAAGAGTAGTTGTCAAACAGTTAACAGATCATCTGCAGAGGAACGGCTTATTTGAAGAGTTTCAGTCAGGTTTCAGAGCTCATCACAGCACAGAAACAGCTTTAGTGAAGGTTACAAATGATCTTCTTATGGCCTCTGACAGTGGACCTCGATACTGTCGACCATAATATTCTATTAGACCAATTAGAACATGCTGTAGGTATTACAGGTACTGCACTGCAGTGGTTTGAATCATATCTATCTAATAGACTCCAATTTGTTCATGTAAATGGAGAGTCCTCTTCACACACTAAGGTTAATTATGGAGTTCCACAGGGTTCAGTGCTAGGACCAATTCTGTTTACATTATACATGCTTCCCTTAGGCAGCATCATTAGAAGACATAGCATACATTTTCACTGCTATGCAGATGACACCCAGCTCTATCTGTCCATGAAGCCAGATAACACACACCAATTAGTTAAACTGCAGGAATGTCTTAAAGACATAAAGACCTGGATGGCCGCTAACTTTCTGCTTCTTAATTCAGATAAAACTGAGGTTATTGTACTCGGCCCTGAAAAGCTTAGAAATATGGTATCTAACCAGATTCTTACTCTGGATGGCATTACCTTGGCCTCCAGTAACGCTGTGAGGAACCTTGGAGTCATTTTTGACCAGGACATGTCCTTCAACGCACATATTAAACAAATATGTAAGACTGCTTTCTTCCATTTGCGCAACATATCTCAGTCTCAGAGTGACGCTGAAAAACTAGTTCATGCATTTATTACTTCCAGGCTGGACTACTGTAATTCATTATTATCAGGATGTCCAAAAAACTCGCTGAAAAGCCTTCAGCTAATCCAAAATGCTGCAGCAAGAGTCCTGACAGGGACTAGAAAGAGAGAGCATATTTCTCCTGTTTTGGCTTCCCTTCATTGGCTTCCTGTTAAATCCAGAATTGAATTCAAAATCCTGCTCCTCACATACAAGGTCTTAAATAATCAGGCCCCATCTTATCTTAATGACCTTGTAGTACCATATCACCCTATTAGAGCACTTCGCTCTCGCTCTGCAGGCCTACTTGTTGTTCCTAGAGTATTTAAAAGTAGAATGGGAGGCAGAGCCTTCAGTTTTCAGGCCCCTCTTCTGTGGAACCAGCTTCCAGTTTGGATTCGGAGACAGACACTATCTCTACTTTTAAGATTAGGCTTAAAACTTTCCTTTTTGCTAAAGCATATAGTTAGGGCTGGACCAGGTGACCCTGAATCCTCCCTTAGTTATGCTGCAATAGACGTAGGCTGCCGGGGATTCCCATGATGCATTGAGTTTTTCCTTTCCAGTCACCTTTCTCACTCACTATGTGTTAATAGACCTCTCTGCATTGAATCATATCTGTTATTAACCTCTGTCTCTCTTCCACAGCATGTCTTTATCCTGTCTTCCTTCTCTCACCCCAACCGGTCGCAGCAGATGGCCCCGCCCCTCCCTGAGCCTGGTTCTGCTGGAGGTTTCTTCCTGTTAAAAGGGAGTTTTTCCTTCCCACTGTCGCCAAAGTGCTTGCTCATAGGGGGTCATATGATTGTTGGGTTTTTCTCTGTATCTATTATTGTAATCTACTGTAGAATATAAAGCGCCTTGAGGCAACTGTTGTTGTGATTTGGAACCATATAAATAGCCTCCACAGACCATCTGCCACTGGTATACAAACAAACTTTGAACTGTTATTTAAGCAACACGTACAGAATATGGGGCACTTGAAGCTTTATCGGCACAGAAATTGGCAGCTTCAAACTCACACTGGGATCACAGCGAGGATAGAAGAACCTTCCAAAGAATCCACAACTGCAGAGAATAATCAGACAGCTTATCGAAAAGGCTACAAGCAGATGACGCGAGATGGCAGCTGGAGTCACAGCAGTTGCATCAGCAGTGGTGCCAAAGTGATCAATTAATATTAACTTTTTAAATGAAAACAATAACTGAATAAACAAACAACCCTTTCAAAGCAGCCAAGACGCTCGTGTTGCCCTTTTCTTTTCAAAATTTGCCTTTCCTGGTTCATTTTGGCCCATTCATGAAACATGTAGTCCAAGTATGTGCACTTTACAGCTGCACTGTTACAGTTATTAAGTCCTGCAGTATCAGCCTGAGCATGAGAAGGATCTGCTTACTGCATGAGCTGAATATGAAAAAAGGAAATCGTGATGAACAGCTGTTTTTATTTTGCTCTCCTTGGGTGGGGGGGGGACACAGTATTAGGTTTTAATGCACAATCGTGGCTTTAAACAGAATTAACAGCAACTGTGTTGTTGGGATAGCTATAAAAATTATTCATGTGTGTGTGTGCAGGACCTCTTTTTAGCTCTTTTTTTGGCGAATGAATTAGCCACACTTTTTGGTGTCTTATTGTTCAATGACATCGTGTTTACGCTTAAATATTTTATTTATAAAATATCAAACGTATTATTTCACACCTTTTACTTTTTCACTGTTACTTCTCGTCGTCGCTTCTATCAGTCACGCTCAGATTAACTGTGACAACCTGACAACACAGCAGATGATCTGTAATCTATAATCTGTGCACGAGCAGCTGTCATGAGGTATCAGGTGTTGAAGTGTTACATAATTGGGGTTTTTTCACATTAGGGGGACTCTGTACATCGTGGGTACTGGTCACGTCCTTAAAATGAAACTGCCATGAGAAACAAAGTCCAACAAGAAACGATGAATCTCTGTAGAGCCTATGACCGACGTAACCTAGCACAACCTATGTTAGTGGACAACATCATTGCTGACATTTATGCTTGTGCTGGTGCACTATGTGCTAATTACTGTGTGTTTATGTCCCAGTTTTTATATTCGTTGCCAGCTGATAGAAAAAATAAAAACTGGGACTCTTTCTCTTCTGGGTCGTCGCTCTTTGTTGTGTTTGTGTCATTTTTCAGGGCCAAACATGTTTGTCTCTCAAACTTTTCTTCTTTGGATAGTTCTAACAATCTACCCCCGCCCAGGAATATGTTGACATTTGTGAGTCCTTATATTGACGTTGTGGTGGACCACCAGGTGGCTCCACTCACACCCAAGTTTAAGGGAAGTGTTGGGTTGGAGATTCTGGCACTTTTTGTATGTGGAGTTCTGGTGAATCCGTTAATAAAGTTGGAGTGAGACACTGAGACCTCTCCTGTCGTCTTTACATACCTCCACAATGTTATGATTATTATTCCCTATATTATGACAGTGACTTTTTTATTTTATATTAAACTGCTGTGAAAAACAGCCAGAAATGCACAGGAACAAGAAAGTTTTCCAATCACAGCAGCTGTGAGCTGCGTCAGCATGATGTGTAGGTGCATTTGCATGTCAGGTTATGTCGAGTATGTTGCTGGAACAGAAGCATAACTCCAACTAAATGATACTGAGAAATTCAGTGAAAGCTGGTTTAAATCTGGAAAACCACACTGTGTTTGTAAAGGATTCATAAACAGTCACACATAGAGAGTTGGTAAAAGAGACAAAACATCAACACAGAGACACAAATACACACCTAGACACATGGATGAAGTGTTGAAATTACTACCGAGCAGACAAAACTTCACACACTACACCTGTGTCCCACAGCTTCTTCTTCAAGGCCAAGATCTAGATGTGGGTGCTTCCTGTCTGTCAGTAATAGATTGGCTCACTGACTGATGGCTGATGGGAAATATGCCTGGTGCATGCTGGGGAATGAGCTGCTGAAAGCCTGAGCCACCCACCTCCTTTGATTGGCTGTTTTCTTTCTGCAGTGTGCACGAACGACAGTGCAGCAATACAGGGGCAAAAAAAGAGTCCCACATGACTGTGCACAAATATCATATGCAAAAGTGTGTCTGAAGTGGCAGAAAGAGTTGTGTAGTCTTAAATACTGTCAACTTGTAAACCTGTTATAGATAATAACCACTGGGTGATTGGTTGATGGTTAAGTTTAAATATCCATTTAAAGTTTGATCATTATTCTTTCTTATGAACATTTGATTTGAGAAATCGTCTAAAGGAAAAATCTGGCTCTTCATTTTCTAATGTCTGACTATGTTTACCAGCTACTGCATGGGAGGCCGTCCTAGCAGCTTCTTTAATATAAGAGAAAGTTAGTAATAAACTAGAGGTGCATCTATACAAACAGTGTCTCAATGTCAAGCATATGTAACCTATTACTTTTTTACTATGGCTTCTAATCCCATATAAACTTATAACAGTCCCATTGGTTAAGAAGCTGAAAAACACCCATGGTGCTTGAGTTTGATGACAGCAACCAGAGCCAGTTGTTGCGAGACTGTTCAGTTTAACTTCACGGTACCAAAATTGTCTGAAACTAAACTATTTAAACCCACTTTAAGAAAAAAACCTCAACCTTTATTTTATCTTTTGCAAAATGCAAACAATCGGTCAGACTTGTTATAAGAGAATAGTAACGATGTTTAGTTTTTGCCATGAAACGCCAACATTGTGCTAAAATCTGCTGATTGTTTGGGTGAGGATTAATGACTGAATCCAACAGGATCCCCTGAAAGAATACCTGAAGGAACATTTATGGATCATAAGAATTTTTATGTTTTTATATTTCAGTAAGGTGGTTTCAGGCATGGGGGCTGACTCAGTGAAGTCCTATTAACATCCCATAAATGAGCGCTTATAATTTTTCCATGTAAAACATCCTAAGCTATCTCCTACGCACTCGCAAACTACAATAGCTGGATGTTAACTTTGCCTGGCTGCTGTGTGGTGCTGATCAGCGTGCAGTGTTCTGAAAAAGATTAGTGAGAATTTAAATAACACTTCAAGATTTAGTTCATGGGTGGTAAAGCTCTCTGAAGCGCTGAGCAGATCTGCTAAAATTATGAGGGGAGTTGTCATTACAAGCTACTCCTTTTACATTCATTGTTAAATAATTGAGTATCATTTTAGTGCATTAGCAAATTAGATATGTTAAAGGGGGCTGGTACTTATATAGCACATCTCCACTCAATTTGAGCACTCAAAGCAGTTTTCTTACCACAAGCCTCATTCGCACATTGACACACACATTCCAAGTCCTTTACCTAACACTCACACACACTCACTCACACACACAGATGCATCGTGATTCAGTATTTTGCCCAAAGATACTTCCTGAGCTGCAGAGATTGGGATCCAGGATCAAACCAGTGATCATATATTGGGTAGATGACCCGCTCTGCCTCCTGAGCCACAGCCACCTGGTTGAGATAATTCAATCAATTTTCTTAATGGATATAAAGACTAGGCTGAAAGCCTCACGCTTGAATTGATTAGAATGTTAAATACCAAGTGGAGCATCAACTGCAGAGATAATTATTTTATAGCCTTGGCAGTAATAGAGGAAAAGTACAATCTACCACCTTATCTAATAAGAATTCATCACCCTAATGCAATCCCGTTATGTGCAGTGCAGCTCCTGCACCTGTGCCTCAAAAAGAGGATTTTTTTTTTCTTTTTTGTTCGTTGTTCATTGAGATGCATTCGGCCTGCGGATGGCTCCATTTAAAAAATCTTCCGAAAGCTGTTACAGAGTGCAAGCCCGCAGTCTGCCTCATTCTGCTCTTTGACACTTTTTGGTCTCTTTGTGCTTCTTTTTTATCATTTTCTCTATTCTGCTCTTAGAAGTTTAGTGTTTAAAATGTGAAAAATGATTACAACAACATAATATGCTCACAAAAACTCGCAAACAAGCTATGCAACAAGACACGTAAAGCCATGAAATACAACATTTCTGTCATAGAACAAACGGACTTTAATGAAGGGAACAATAAAAAAATAAATAAAAGCAAATCTTTTTAGTTATGGTGCTTGGACCTTCCTAAAAAGCTCTACAGTGACGCTAAACATGCAGAGTATCTCCTGCTTCACAGTGTCAGAGGGAGGGAGAAGGGGTCTGTTTTAAATATCTAGAGTTACATCAGGATTTTGGAGGTTTATACTCTTCCTTCCTGAGTGTGTAGTTCTGCGTGATTAAATAAAACAGAGTCAGACACTGATGTTTTCTTTTATATCTGAGATGTAAATCAGAAACCCCCATCCTGCAAACAGAGGCAAAGATCCGATGGCAGAAAACCTTCAGCAACTTTGCCGGATTGATTTTTCTTTTGATCCTTTGAGGACACGGCTTACACAGTGCAGGAAATGGAACAAGACACCAGATTGGGGGGGAAAGCCACGTACTGTACTTTCTCCCTCCATTTTAACCCAGAGACATGAGCTGCTTCTCACGGACTTATTTAAAAGAAATTATCAGTAATCAAAAAGTTATTGCTTAAATGCAGTAATAAGCAATAAATACAAAAAAGTCCACAAAGATAAACATTAGCCTTTTCTGATTGGACACCTCTCTCAGTGACGCACAACTATATTTGCAGAAGAATAGATCTATTTAGTGATGTCACATTCATTTGTTTGGAGATAAATCATCGTTTGGATTAAAAGACTAGCCCACTTTTGCCAAGCAAGCTTTTGCCATTCTGGATATTGCAAAAATTTAATATCTTATGTAAAATAAAAATTATACAGGAAACAGGAAGGAAACAGTAAAGTTTTGTTTTTAGACAATTAAATCCACCAAAGTCTGCTTGAAATCTCATTTATGTCCTGATAATCAAATTACATTAGTCAGGTGTAATCAGAGACTGTATATAAAAAAATGGATGAACATCAATGCAGAAGTGACTTAAAACATCAGCTGCTAATTTTACCAATTCTCCTGAGTAAAATGCTTTTGCGCTGTTAGACCAGCTGAGAGTTAAATGGGATCAAAAAGACCACTACGCAATCTTTAATTTAACTTACCTGCTAATAAACACAGAGATGAGGGGAGCCACTGATGCTGCAGGTTTTTAAATATCACCAACAAGCTCAGCCAACTCATCTAAGTATATACCTTTACAGGTAAATGTTTTTGGTATAATAAATAAAGGAAACACAGAATTCCAATTAAACATTAATAGGACTTCCACAATGACTTTTCTCTACCACACTACTGATAGTTACCCTGACCATGAAAAATCAGGCTCTATATTATTGCAACCAGGCAAATTATGAAAATATTGTATATATTTTTTTTGTTTGTTGGATTGGAGATGATATGAAATGTCAAATGTGAGTTGGTCTTGATAACCACCCAAAGGTACACACACTTGCACCACTAATATGCCAAAAACTACTACTAGTGTCATATTTTATATTCCCTCTGTCATCATATACCGAAGCAGCATCAGAATAGTCATTTCTGGGTCATGTAAAAACAAACCAAAGGGCGCTGTGTCCGCCCCTATCAGACTTACTTTGACATGCTGTACGGTGCTCTAATTGCATTCACCGCACTGTTCTTCTCTGACGCTTCGATAACTGGAGCAACATGCAGGGAATTTCTGTTCTTTTATTCTCATCGCTAAACAGAAGACAGTTTTATGATACAATGAGCACTCCATTTGTAGCTTGCTGATGCTGAACTCCTAATCCAATGCATCTGTTTCTCTCTAAAGCAGAAGCAACATCTGGATGCAACATATGCTGCACTTAAAATGCAAATCAGTAGAAACCCGCATTGTGTTTACATACAGACAATGATGAAATTTAGAGCTCCAAGGCAGCTAAAGTGTCTCTCAAACACAATCTGGCAACCAGAGCATTTTTAGGGCAAGTAGACAAATTTAACTGACAATAAAACACAATTTATTCAGCATTGTCTGTTGGTGGATGCTGAAAAAAAAAAAAAAAAAAAAGATACAGATGCCATATACAAACCAGACTGGGAGCATTTTAAACTGACATTCCTCTTTTAATTGAATTACAATGCTGGTGAAACCCATTCAGCCTGCAGCGGACCAAGACAAATCATCTTGTCTGGCAGCTCTTAGACATTATCCCGATGTCACCCTGTGTGCTCCACATACTGTATGCGAGACACTCATACGTACTGTACAAATAGCTGCAGTGCTGCACTATGAATGCCTTTCTGAGCATCACATTTACGCTGGTAAAAATGATACAAATGCACAAAAGGGGAGAAGGTGATGCTTCTTGTTTCTGCATTGTTCAGACGCTGAGTAGCAGAATTGCATGTAATAAATTATTTGATATTTATTACATTAATAAGCGATTAATAGAAGATTAGTAAGACTTGTGATATTCATCAACTTAGGCCCCTCGCGACTTTGTTTGTTTGTTATAGTTGTATAGTTTCCTTAGGCTTTCTGTAACTTCCAGAGTGCAAACCTTTATATTTCAAACGTCTGTCTGAAAGGACTTTGGAGACATGCAGTGCATGCTTTTTGTCTTTGTAGAAGCATTAATTTACATTTATTTTACTGCAGGAAATTTTTTAAATACATGCCAACGTGACCTCCTTTGCATCAGGACCAGGTGAAAAATAAAACAGCATGCAAGTGTTTGTTCAAAATGTGTCAGTGAAGTGTCCTTTCTTTGGGATACATTCGTGGCAGGTCTCACATGACATAGCTGTACAAACTTGTCCTTTTTTGACTGGGTTGAAGTGTCAAAAAACTGGATTTAAACCCAAATAAAATAATTATTTTGGGTTGTTTGGTTATAGTTTTATAGATTCTGTCAAACGATATGCAAATCTACAGGCTGCATAATCAGAATTTGTTAGTTTGTGCTTCTGCAAAAACAGGAAATTGCATAAAAATCCTGCGATGATGTCAAATTAGAATTGAAAAGAAATAAAACAAGTTGCAGTGCATTAAGGAAAACATTCATGTTTGTTTTTAATTTCAAGTATTTTTCTGGAACCACTAGCATTTTTCCTTCTTTTTTATGGAAAAGTGTCTCATCTCATTCTTACCCAGCACTAGCGAAGAGCAAGTGCGCCACCAGGTGGATGAAGTCTTGCATATAATCTTGTAGGAAGCTCACAAAGGTTGGGACACAATTTTCTCAAGTTATAAACACTTGATCAGTTTTGAAGCACAGATTCTGTTTGGCCTTTGGTTTTTTTTACCTTAAATGTTTCAGTTTTATTCTCTTTGTTTTTATTATAATCCTTAAAATAAATCCACCCATGTGTGAGAGCTAAACTTCTCCTTCCAAAGACAAATCCACTGTCTCAACAACCACACAAGTGTGAGAGAGGTCAAACTGCTCGAACCGCTCTGGATCACAGTTTCTGTGGAGACCGATCAAGCTCTTTCATATCAAACTGGGAAATTATCAGCAATAAAAGTTCAGCGGGTGTCCCATTGTAAGTTATGGAAAGCTATGCATTGAGAAAGATAGGAGATGATCTTCATCCAGTCTGTTCCACCTCCTCAATGTAACACAAAGGATGTAATGTCAGCCTCCTGAAACCAGTTTACTTTTCACAGTGATGGCCTTTAAACGTCTAAAAACAATTTAAACTTTATCTAAATATACAAGAGAAAGGCCTCTCATCGCCTGGGTGGACTTTCATCACACCCCAAATGAAACCATGGACTTTATCCATGCTAAAGAGGAGAATGAAGCACGTGATCAACCCCTGGAACAAACTTCACCTAAAAGTATGTTTTCCTCAAGGCCCTGCATGTTTGGGTCCTGTCGTATCTTAAAGGCATCATATTATATTACCCACTAAAGTCCTTTTTTCCCAGACTGGGTCAGTAGAAACCCAAAAAGATCTTTAACACCATGTCTATGTATAATTATGGCAGGTTTAGGTGACCCTGAACTAGTCCTTAATTTATAGGCTCAGGCTACTAGGGGACAGCTATGATGGACTGATGATTTCTTCACCTCTTTCCACTCCCCTTGTGTTCACATGTTACTGCTGTATGTCATTAACTGTAATGTATTCTGTTTTTCGGTTGGTTTTATCCTCTTTTAAGCTTGTGGTCTTTTTTCTGTTTTAGTGGCCCATCTGAAAACTAAAGGGGGAAGGAGCATTTGCAGTCAGGGCTCAGAGGCTTGGGAAGAGCCCGTCTGTGGAAATCAGGTCAGTCGACTTGTTCGCTTCTACTCAACCTTGTTTCTGCCACTGAAAACAAACAAAACAATTTGTGCCAACCTAGAGTCAAAATTTCAGATTCCTATTTCAAAACTGTAACTTTTGGAAAAAATGACTTAAAAGTTGACTTAAAAAGAATATACTTTCAAATTTTGAGTCATACAAGTGTGGTGTGTATTGTCAACATATCACATTTGATCTGGGATCTGAAGGTCAAATTTTTATCTTTAAAACTGCACCTAAAATTCTCACGTTTTCACTTTTGCGGTTCAGATGTGCCTTTCTTTCAAGATGACCACAAAATGTGTGACATCTTTAAAGAAAGGATTGTCATGAGCTGCCTAGTTAGAGATATACTGTAGTCTATTACATAATAACTTATTCATGTCAGTATTTACAAATCAATACCCATTATCCATTACCTACTCCTACATATGTTTATATAATCAAAATAAACATAAGTCATGCTACCCTAAAGTAAATACTGGCCACAGAGTGAGCTGCCTTGGCAAAAGTTCGCGATCTCGGAGTGCTTCCTGTTACTACTGCTTTATTCTCTTGCTCTTGTAAAGCACTTTGTACTGTGGAATTTGAAAAGTGCTTTATAAGATAAAGACTTTCTTTTGACATTCATCTGTTAAACAGATTCATATAAACTGATTGAGCGTGTGGGTGCATATAACCATTACAGACCTTTTTCCTTTAATGTTCCCGCTCTACTTCATAGATATAAACTATTAAACTGAGCCTGGATTAAACTCCTTCCTTCTTTTAGAGTGGATAACAGGGTGCGAGCCACACTGATGCTGCCGGTCTGTGCAGTCTCCAGACACTCGTCTCCCTTGTGATTTTGTTTTTCCCCTACCTCACCTCACACCTACATGCACATTTCTTCACTGAGCCGTGCCCTCACACATCACTGATTTTGCTTTTTAGAAGCAGATGCATTTAATCATTTTATTTCCCGACATTAATCTCCTTTGTGTTCCTCCTTCTTGAAAAGACTCATGAAACTGTGAGCTCTTTTAAAACATGTCTCTACTTTATACACACCTTTGCAGCATTTTTTTGTACCCTCAGCGATACATAACTCATCGAAAGCAAATCTTAATCACAAAAACACAGAACACTCAAACGATGAGGGTAAAAACAAAAAGCCCACGTTTGTTGTTTTCTTTTTTGCTTTTTAAATACAGGATGTACTGTACAGTATGCACAAGCCCTCTTGGTATAAATTACATCCAAACAAAATCTTTTTTTCCCTTTAGCCAAAAAGTTGAAGACATTCATTATTAAAATATTGAACCAATTCTTTATGAGGAAAAGCAGACTAATAAAACGTTATTGTCATTCTTATGTTGACATCACTTCCTAATTTGACATCACTCTTTTCTTCTCCTTGGTAAATACTGTGATCTCTGCTACTGACAGTAGTTACAGAGCTCAGAAAGCATCTATCAGTCTCTACAGAGTTTGGACACTTGGGATAATTAATAACCTCACACTCTTAAAGAAAATTAGACTAACTAAACAGTACAAAAAAAGAAAATTATACTTTGTTTCAAAAGTCAGTGATGATGTTCAAACTTTGCATGATAACATTTGTATGCTTAAAGTCTAGAGAGATAATGTTTTATAAAACAATAATAATAATCAAATACTTTGAATACAATGGTTGTTGACACATTTGGATACCATTTGAAGTACTAAAATTATCTAATTGAGGCTCACCTACTCTTGTGTTTTTACAGTAAAAACTGCAGCTACCAAGACAAGGGGAATAAAAAAGAAAAACTGTGGGCCACTTGAACAATAATATCAGCTTTGTCCAGGACATTAAAACATCAGCTTTAGTCTGTTAAATCCAGACATAAAGCCTCAGTTTGACTAAGTTACTGTGTCTTGAGACATGAAAAAGGCGCGTGTCTCAATAAATGCATTTACAGGAGCTACAAATCAAACCGAAGAGGTGACATGAGAAGTATGAAGCTGCTTTGCTTTGTAGAGTTCACTGCTTGCATGTGGCTCAGGTATGAGATGTTAATACGGGTTAGTTTAGGGATAAACATGGGATGACTGCTGCCAACCCTTAAGACAAAAGTTTCAAAGCAGACTTTCCCCTGTTAGTGTTTGGTGTTTGTACACTAAGCCCGGATGTTGAACTACACTTCCTTTATCACGCACTGAAGGGTTAAATAACTTTCCATGAGTGAAAAGCTTCTTTTTTTTCCATTTAAAGAGAAATAAATAAAAACAAACAAACAAAAAGAGAAAAAAAACCTTTTCGGTGAGAAACTCAAAATGTTGTTCCAGTATCCAAAGCTACATTACTCTGTTCCAGGGAAACACCTACTCAGAAGAGACTGACAGGAGCTGAAGGTTCATAGAGGTTGATTTTTTGTTAATACGTTAAAGGGGCTGGTTGTTGTGTGTCATTCCAAGTCCTGACTGAAACCTCTTTAGTCCATCCCAGTCCAGCCTCAAGTGTACTGGTACTCCTCTGTGTACGCCGTGTCCTCTGGAGCATACTGGTTATTTCCGCCTACGTAGTTGTCGTCTCTGCCAAACTGCTCCTCCTCGGGCAGGTACTGGTCATCGGGGGCAGCATACTGGTTATCGCTGCTGTACGATTGATCTGCCGGGTGTTTGTTCTCTGTGATCTTCAGGCTCGATTTCTTCACTCTTTGAAATAAAAGAAAATTATTTTTAGGACATTTCTCTTTTTCCAGAGGATGTGTTGTCTACATGTTTTAGCTGTGCACCATCAACTTGGGTCTCAAAAATGCACTTCTTCATGTGGGTGTTGGTGCTTTAGCTTAGTCCCTGCCACAGAGAAGACAGGGTCCACAATATGTAAAGGACTTCTTTGTGGTCAAGTAAAGAATGGAGACTGTCCACTGTCTTCCATCTGTGGTTTGATGGTTTTGTATTTATTTTTATTTTTCAGTTTACTTTTAATTTCTGTGCCGGCTTTACTCGTTTCAGTTTTGTTACTATTTTTTCAAAAGGTCAGATGGCCAGCCTCAACAGCTGGATCAGGCCGCGACTGCCACCTGACACACACTGCACCCTACCCCTACAGCGCCCCCTGTGGGTGGTGGGGCTTCAAAAGGACGGGCCAGGCCACCAGATGCTGCTCCCTCCCCTGGCTGAAGGGTGGGGTGGGGGGCTGGTAACCCTATCCCAGGGAGGGTTACACTGGTAAATTTGAAAGGAGCCAGCTGAGATGGATTGGGCATCTAACAAGGATGCCTCCTGGGAAAGGCTCTGGGGTAGACCAAGGCCAGACGAGAGCTGGAGGAGGTGGCTGGGGAGAGGAAGGTCTGGGCTCTTCTGCTTAGGCTTCGGACCCCACAAACCAGATAAGAAGAAGAAAATGAATGGATGCTATTATTAGGCAAGAGGCAGGGTACACCCTGAAAGGGTGTCAGTCTATTTCAGGGTTAACACAGAGACATATCAGATCTGGTAAGTTCGAACCAGAAACATTCTTGCTGTGAGGCTGCAGCACCAAGTTAGTTTCCTATATTAATATTAGTCTCACCGGTGCCCTGATTCTATATCTGAAATTCCAACGCAAAATACCACGATATATATCATTTTGTATAATATGTTTCTATATGCCTGGTTTCGGGCTCAGTTTCAGTGTCTGTAACTTTAACTCAAACTGGAACAGCTGCTTGCCTTCAGGTCTGTGTGTAACCCTGAGATGCAGCCAACGGGAGCTACTCAGCTCTTTTGGTATATACTGCCACACTTAACTGCTATGGCTCCAGCTCCATGGTGTGTTAACTTTCTCTTTGAGCAATAACTTTAATTTTACATACAGCCCAGTTCTCAGCAGTCTTTGTTTTTAACACATGTGAGTGTAGGGTTTGTCTGATGTCACAGCAGAACAAAGTGGACTAGTTAGTGTTATGGCGCCCTGTAGTTTCTGGGCTGTGCTAAAATATAAATAAATAAAAGAAATCAATCAATCAGCATTTCATTGTCATCTTGTTTTCTGGCAACAGGAACAGAAAATGTGTATGTGATAAAAGATTTATTGTGAATTCGGCTATATCAAAATGCAGAATGAGTGAGAGTAGAGAGTAGGAGAGAAGCAAACACGTACACAGCCAACAGAAAAGTAGCTATGTTATGTTCTGTTTGCTCGTTTGAGGACTCTGTGGATTCTTTGTGGTAACCACATGGTGCCAAAAAGTTCTGTTTTCAAAACAAAACTAACCCCAGTGTTGTACTTACTGATTCTTATGCTTGGCTCCGCTGATATGTGACTGATACTGCTCCACAGAGTTCAGTTCAATGTTGCAGATGGTGCATGGATAGCCATTTATTGTGGAAGCTGTAGATCAATGAAAAGTAGGGAATAATTTCAAACAATGTGCTCTTATTGCATATTGAAAGTTTAGTTGTTGTTGTTTTTTTAAAAACAAAACAGAACTGCACAAACTCATGCTTCTGCAATCGGACCTGGTGCTGTGGATGGCCCGTACGTCTCCATCAGTTTAAGCTTTGTCATCTGTTTTCTATGCTTCTTGCCTACATAGTGCTGCTGGGCCATGAGCGGGTTGTTAAATGAGGCCTGACATATGGAGCAGAAACGGTCTGGATTGTTGTTGTTTCCTGTCACTGGAGTGCCGCTTGAATCATCTGCAGGTTTCTTCTTTAGTTGAGGAGTTGGCGCTATTTGGGAGTTTACTGCAGAAGAAGACATAGAATTTAAAAAAGACTTCATAAAAGGGTAACATAAAGGATACACACATGAAATAAAACCAAAATCTAAATACCTAGAGCTTGAGGTCCAACTGCTTTCAACCTCAGGTTCTTGGCGTGAACTTTGCCCTGATAGTGAGACTCAGCCACTACTGGAGCAGAGAAGGTCATGTTACATACATGACACACCTTAAACCGGTCTGTGTCTCCATTGTTACAGTCCTGCACAGGAACATAAATCAATCAAATTTTACTGCAAAAAAAAGCCTCAACCTTCAGTAGATTATCAGCAAGTTTAATTTCCACAACTTGTATGACTTAATAATTGATCTCTGAATAAAAGATCCACCTATCTACACATCAACCCTTATACAGATTCAGGTTGTAGAGGCAGCAATTTAGGCAGAGATACTCAGATTCTGTACCCCAGCAACCTGAGCATTCCCAAACCAGCCGAGAGACATAATCTCTGTAGAGTGTCCTGTCCTGGGCCTCCTACCGGTGGGACATGGCTGTAACTATTCCCCCAGTTCATGAGGACATCCTAGTCTAGTCCTAGTTTAGGCATCCTGATGGTGAATGAAGCAATCATGAAATAATTCTCAGTGTGCTCCACGACTGCTGGGGAGCATTTCAGGATAAACTATTTAGACTGTGTTAAATTCATCTGAATAATTTCATCACAATTTTTGAAAACCTGACAGCCCCAGCTAGCTGCTGTGAGCAGGTTTTATATAAACTGAAGAGCAGGCAGATATGACTGGAACATTCACTGATGGTCTTAAAATACACAAACCTCCCGCTGAAAAAGTGCAAGACACACTGGGAGAGCCAACTGCTCAAGATCAAAGATATCTCTAAAAGTACTTTGTTTCAGATTTATCGTTGGCGAGGTAATAGTGACTCATAAAAAGTTTTCTTTGTGCTGGTTTGAGTTCTCTACTTTTTACTCACGCTGTCAGACGTTAAGGGCTTCAGCTTTTTGAGTGCTGGCTCTTTTTCATTTTGGATGGAAAGATAGCGCCGCACTTTGTTGGCATGCTTCTTGCTCTGAAAGGACAAGCACAATGTTTATTCCACAGTGGACACAAACATTCACTGCACATTTCTAACACATTTATGTCTCCAAACTTTAACATATCAATATTTCAACTCAAATATAACTGTATTTAATATAACCATTTCAGTGTTGCATTTATGGATCGACATCAATCTACTACTGCTAATTTACTACACAATAAATGCCAAACACTGCAACTACACGGTTTTAGATGTAAGTTGCAACTACACGGTTTTAGATGTAAGTATTTCCTTCTTTTCTTCAGCTTGGTTCTTTGCAATGAGAGCCAGCAATCACAAATGAATGTATAAATCAAACAATGTACAATCATTTTACTTAAACTAAATATTAGTATTTGAAAAGCTGTTTACATCTGCAGGTTTGTCAAAATTTAGAATAACTTAGAATTGTCTCCTCTTCATCATCCACTTTACAGCAGGGAAAAAAAGAGAAGTGCATCACAGTAAACATCTGGTCAACAGTGTGGCCAAAGGTCCACTTACTCTCAGCTGGTTGGACAGCCCTTCTGCCCTCTTTTGCTATATTTGTGATTTACTGGACAGCCTTATGATGATGTGCTATTACAGCTTAAATAAACTTTTAATGTAGTGCCAAGTCTATTCAATAATAACACCTTAAAAAGTGATAAGTGTGCACTTTTTCTCTCGTTCCTGAAAACTGTAGCACCATCTAATGAAAGCTAAGTCCCCTGACACCAACACAGCAGCACGCAGCAGACCGTGGGCTCACTGACCTGATAATGAGTCAACTTCTGAGATTCAGAAATTAGGACAGCACTGCAGACTTTACACTGGGAGTCAGAAAACAGGTCGCCATGCTCCTTTATCATCTTATTTACTGCAAAGGAGGGGAAAGGGAGAGAGAGAAACTTCAAATCAGGTTACATCATCTGGGAAAATGCAATTATAACACAACGTGAAGAGACTATTTGTGGCAGCAGTTCAAACAACATATCTGCTCGAGCTACTCCTTTTACTTACCAAGGATGTAGGAGCTTAAATGCACTATTTTGTGTTGGTTTTATTTAATAGTGTTATGGAAAATACAAACAATTTTCTGGATTAACTATTATCTTGCCTATGGGTTTATGGCAATGCCTGTGCAAACATCTGTGAACAACATTTTTAGTCTTAGTCATTCTTGGCTCATACCAAGCAGATCACTAATTCACATTGATATCTCAAAAGTAAAATATATATGTATAAATAATTTTTTTTAAACAGGTGGTGTATTATCGTGACAGGCAGCCGAATTGGTTGGTTACAGCTCTGTAGGAGGATGGCATGACACGTCACATCGTCTTTACACATGTAGGAGCACAGTGTATTTTTAAGCATTTACAATCTGAATGTGTCACATTAGAGGATTCAGAATCCTGTTAAAGTCACAGCTTTTTGTTATTCAGACTTGGGCGTCTTGTTATGCAAACACTCCTCACAGCTTTGAACATGACAGGACCTCAACAGAAGACGCTGCAATGCTCATGTGGAATTTGGAACCAAAATGGAAAAAGGATCAGAAGGGAAAAAAACTGCAGTTTTTTTTTATTATCATTTCATAGCCAAACTGTGGAAAGGTTTTAGGAATTACAAAGCCAGTCTTTTTCGAGGCACCAAAAGTAAATGGACAATTGAATCTGTGGTTGGATCGCAGTCACAATTTCCATTTAGGCTGCAAAGAGTGTATAGTGGGAATATAAGTCGCCCAATCAACGATTTGATGTATTCCGAGACTGAAAGAACATACTGGAGAAAAAAATCGGTATGTCCACCAAAGAAAACACACTGGATGGTCGTGGCATCCTTTCCAAAGTAGATGGGGGGGGGGGAAACAAACAAAACAGACTCTCCAAGACTAACATAAAGAGTATGTACACTAAGGTGTACACCCTGGATAACTATCTGGAAATACATCGAATCGGATATTGACACGCATAAATTTAAAACAAATACTTTAGATAATTCATACACTTGCGGTTATGACACTGTCCCGAGCTGAAATCTCACATGTATCTTGCTTGCATTACTAAACACACAAGCAAGACCAGCAGAAGTGCAATCCGCATGGCGTGAAAGACGCATTTCAGCTGATCCCAAGCCAAAGATGCCTCCCTCTGTCCATATTAGTAACCATTCAGGCGAAATGTTTCACAGTCACTGAAAAGCAACATCGGATGCAGACGTGCTCTTGTCGACCTTGGAGCCGAAACGGCTACAGCTAGCATAGCACATTTTAGCAACTCGATGCGCTTATTGCTTAAGTACCGGCTAACGTTAGCTTTGCGAAGGTAACAACAGCGCCGGTATTTTAAGCTATAACAGGGAGGGCTTTTACACAGTGCAACTGCGCCCTTTTCTTCTAAAACACACGTTAAACTGTTAAATAAACAGCACATACTCTCTGCTGGTCCCGAAGGTAAGTAAGGAAAATCGTCGGTCTGCATCGCGACGGCCATAGATTCTACTCACAGCCAGCGGCGTCCTACTACGCATGCGCAACTCACAGGCAGAGGAAAAGGACTTCCCACTGTGGTCTGTTCTCTATTTTTTTTTCTTTTTTTGCCTGTCCCGTTTGGCTCTTTTGCCATCAGAATTATTGTCTAAAGGCGAAGAAAGATGCCCAACGGATTTACTTTACCAAACTGACCATCCCAGCCTTGCCGTAATGGTCCATTTGAGTCACCTTTTATTGTTTATTTTATTTTCACTTGCTGAATACGGGACAGACTTGACTGAGGGAAAGAAGGGGAGAAAGAAAGAGGGAAAGAAAAACAGCAAAATATATCGATCACCTGGATCACCTGTTGAGAAAGAAAAAAGAAAACAAGCAGAAGAAAACGAGAGTAATAGAATGAACAACATCACAATGATATATGGGAATATGACACTAAATACTAAATATTAAACATTATTGTGCAGCACATAAGATCAACAGAACACAGTGTGCTTTGAGGCAGCAGCCAAGAAAGCTTTAGTCCGCGTCTGTGAATACCCATGTGTACACCTGTGTGCATACCTGTGTGGATCAGCATGCTTGCATTCCAAAGGTTTCTCCATGTAATGATCTGCTAGGGAGTGTGGGGGGGCCACAGCCCCGTCCTCCAGGGTGTGAAGCGGGTATGGAGGAGATCAAAACTCCAGACATCCAGAGGCCCCCAGAACACAAGAGACCACGGAAGACCAACAGAGGGGCAGCCGCGCCACTGTTCCAGTAAGAGCTGAGGAGAGTCCCAGATGAGGGCTCGCCCAGCAGCCGCGGAGCAGAAGCCAGGGGGAGTTGCAGTGACGCGCCCGTGAGCTCCGCCGGCCCCCAGCTGTGCCTGAGTGACCGAGCCCCAGGCCGAGAGGCCGGGGGCACCCCACCTCCAAGGGGCCCGAGCGAGCCCCAGGCCCCAGGCCCCGACAAGCGGCCGCCAAGGAGTGAGCCGGTGTGTACCCGGACGCCCATCCCCGGACACAAAGAACCACCAACGCACCGATGTCTGAGGGAGTCCGCCACCGGCAGGGGAAGTGGTGGGGGGAGATAGGCCTCCAAACCTTGGAGGGCCTGAGATATCCCCAGAAAGGTGACATATGTCATGATATGAGTGAACAGTTGTTGTTTAAGGTGCAGTTCATGTGGAAGCCACCGGAGGGTGGTGTGGGGATAATAAAAAAGTGATGGCTAAAACCTAAGACGGTGTCATGTCTGCTCCCTGAAGTAATATCGTAACAACATATACCCAACCTGACATATAGACACAGACATACAGGCACACACAGACGCTGTACACACGATCACACCCCAAGCGTACTCTACGAACTGGGTCAAAGTCAAAGTCACCTTTATTGTCACCTTTATTGTCACCTTTAAAGTCACCTTTATTGTCAATTCTGCCACATGTACAGGACATACAGAGAATAGAAACTACGTTACTCTCAATCCCTAGGTACCCTTGCCCCTGGAGGGGGGAACTGCACCCAGACCCAGGTGGTGTTACTCTTTTCCCTGTGGTGGGGAGAAGCAGAGCGACCCGACTCCGCAGCAGCAGGGAGGCCCCACATTCCAGACCCCAGTCGGACGGCCAACTCCTCCTCCTAGCCCCCCGCTCCAGCAGGCCGCAGAGAACGGGGGTGAGAGAAGACTACAAACCTCCCTCCACCCGCTCATTGTAGTGTTGATGCATGTGTGTTCTAAGGTGCATTTAAAACCCAGGAGGGCATGGAGCTACCTGCCAGAGAGCAGCAGGTAAGCGCATAGCCCCTCCTGCTAGCCCTCAATGTCTATGTGTATTTAAAATTGAGAGGTGGGCAACGATGCCAGGGGTGAGGTGTACACCCTGATGGTAATTTGGATTCCGTGTAGTGTGCCCACCCCCAAAATCCTATATGTATGTGTTTAATGAGAGTGTGAGTGATGTGAATGTCTAAGTTGTGGGATAAAATTGAGGCAGAGGCAGCCAGAAGGGGACAGAGGGGGGGTTGCCTCCTCTGCACCCTGGTGACACACCCCTACTCCAAGGCCCTGCATGTGTGGGTGGTTGTGGTGGAGCGGGAAGAGGGAGGCAGCTGGAGATGGGGAGGGAAGGAAGGGAGGGGCAAGTGACCTCTCCCTGGGGCCAGCTCCCCCCCTGACCCCAGTAGGCATCCCCATACTTCGCGACCCGCCAGGGAAAGGGGGCCCAGGCCCATCCGGACCGGGACCCAGTGCAGGAGCGCCACCCGGCCCCACAGAGCCCGGGACAGTCCACCCAACCCCACCACAGAGAAAACTGCACCCACCCCATCATCCACTTATCTTCCAGACTACATAAGAGACATAAGTGGTCTGTTCTCTAACAGGCAGCCAGCACAGACAGTTTTCAGTGCATTTGAGCCTGTTTCTTAGCTGTCACACTCAGTTTAGACTTGCGTATATCCGTACTGGAGTACCACTTGTAGAAATACCTTTTATTCACATCTCATGTGGGAATATTTCCCCGGTAGCAGCCATACCAGGCAGTGGTCTCCACAATGGAGAATGATTTGTTACAAATGACAAGCCATTCGATTCTTTTTCGGGCCATTAAAAAACAAATTTTCCGTATGTAGTATTCGTTTTTGCGTGTTTGTTCGATGGCTACGTAGTGGAGGTTTCCGTAGTGTAGTGGTTATCACGTTCGCCTAACACGCGAAAGGTCCCCGGTTCGAAACCGGGCGGAAACATGTCAGGTCTATTTTTTTTTTGTGTGTGTTGTATCGTTTCTACGCAAGAGTATTAGGGCCCCAGGGAAAAGAAGGAGTGGGAATGTCTTTTTTTTTCTTACCAGAATTCTGAGATTAAACTCAGAATTCCGACTTTTTCTCCCAGTATTCTTCTCAGAATTTCTCTCAGTATTCTTCTCAGAATACCAAAAGTCAGAATTTTGACTGTGAACCGACAGTTCTGACTTTAATTTGAGAATTCAGAATTCTGACTTTTTTCAGAATTCTGACTTTTTCTCAGAAAAAAGTCAGAATTCTGACTTTAATCTGAGAATTCTGACTTTTTTTCCTCAGAATTCTGCGAAAAAAAAGTCAGAATTCTGAGATTAAAGTTAAAGTTCTAACTTCAGGATTCTGGCTTTTTTCTCAGAATTCTGGAAAAGAAAAAAGAGGTGCCCACCTTTTTTTCCAGTGGACCTAATCCTCTTCTGTAACGACTTGTATGACTTGAATGACTTTCCGGTTCGAAAATGTCTATATAGCATGTCTTTTGGACTGTATTTTCGCAACAGCAGGCCTGTAACTTTATAAAAGTGAGTATTTTTGCTTGTCGACAAATCATGTGTGACAATATTAGATCGTGACATGTATATATATATTATTGTAAAACGACAAAGTCGCATCATAGCGAGTTTCCGTAGTGTAGTGGTTATCACGTTCGCCTCACACGCGAAAGGTCCCCGGTTCGAAACCGGGCGGAAACATTAGTACTTTTTCTTTATAACAATTCTTCACATTATCAAGAAAACACAAAAATACTAAACAGCCACCTGACAATTTATTAGGTACATATTGCCTTCAGATCTCCCTTGGTTCTTCATGACATCAACAAGTTGCTGGAAACACATCTCGCAGATATTGGGTCCACACTGGTCCTAAATTGTTGCTAGGACAGATCCATGCTTTCCATCTGTGTCACAGCAAATACTGAGACTACACAGTAAGCACAGTTTATATCATATCTTATTGTCTGATTTTCTCCAACATTCAACCATTTATACGATTTGTTCTTAATGATCGCAGTCACACGTGTTTCTGTTGAATCTGAGTCAGTCACTAGGTGGAGACAAATAACTATTAACAAAAAACTCAACGGAGACGGAAGGAGAGTTGCTGTAGAAATATACTGGTTAATGGAAACTGCATTTGGAAGTTTCCGTTGCATAATTTCTGCAGCATCGTGCAGCTTTACGGTGATATGAGTTTTAGCAGTATACAGTAGTGTATTAACTCTGCGGGAAATAAAGTCAATTTGCGCAGTCCGTATGTGCCGACGAGATGAAGAATGAATGCTACAGACAGGGTATGACTATGTAATACACAGGTTTAGTAGATAATACTTTAACTGTGAGCTTTTATTTTTATACTGACCTGTTCCCGGTGACCTCTTGGAGCTTTTACGAGTTGTTTCCGTAGTGTAGTGGTTATCACGTTCGCCTAACACGCGAAAGGTCCCCGGTTCGAAACCGGGCGGAAACATATTTATTTGGTTTCCCTGAGTCACACTTTTCATAAACATTACGTTATTAACTGAAGTAACAAGCCATATTTGACCCACGGTCACCCAGTGGGGATTTACTGAATTCAATTCCCTCATGGAAGCCTTTTAAAATATCCTCGATATTAATATAGCACCCAACGCCTGGCTATGAGACACTAAACATTAATCTTTAAACACATGCAATACAGCACAATCCAGTATACTCCAAGCACACCCCCAATCTTGGATAAATAGGAAGAGTTGTGTCAAAAAATCATATCCAAAAATCTTAGCCAAATCAGACATGCAAATCATAAAGAAAGATGCAATCTTGAACAACAATAGCCACTATTGCTGGCTAACAGGGTGTTGTAGAAACTATACTGCTGGTTAAAAATAGGTAAAAGGAGAGGAGGAAGGTAGGAGATGGTAAGAAAGAATGAAAGGCAGGAGTGTGAGGAGCGATTAGGGACTCTAAATTTAGGGATACAGTCCCGACCAAAGTTCAAGACCATTTGAAAAATGGCAAAATATCATATTTTGCATGGTTGGATCATAACAAGGTTCCAAGTAGAGCTTCAACATGCAACAAGAAGAAGTGGAAGTGAGACTAAAAATTTTTTGAGCATGCAATTTATTGAAAATGACGCTTAAAATAAAACGGGTTGTTTGACAGCTGATCAAAAGTTTAGGATCGCATGCATTTGAAAGGTCAAATCTGTTCAAAAATGTGGATTCATTGTCATTTTCTGTCAGGTAGTCACACTGTCATGACATTCTGATGGCAAGGCAAATAAACCTTTCCTTTTTGAACGTACGTTGTTGAACACCATGTAGTCTGAGTGCTTTTTCCTTCAGTAGAACAACTGAGCCTCAAGAGGTGCAGGGGCGTAAAACGGCCGCTGGCTGTGTCCAGATGTTGCAGAGAGCATCACTCATGACTGAGGGCCCTCGCCTGTGTGGTAACGACTGGGTTTTTAAACAGGACAATTCTACAGTACACAAGGGACTTCTTTGAAGTGAATAACATCACTCTTTTGGACCATCCTACGTGTTCCCCTGATCTAAATCCAATTGAGAACCTTTGGGGGTGGATGGCAAGGGACGTTTACAAAACTGGACAACAGTTCCAGACAGTAGATGCCCCATCTTCAACACGAACTGTATTCCCTCTCACGTCATGGGAACGCAGATACTCAGGCTATCACAGCACATCACAGTTTCTGCTGAATCTGAGTAAGCCACTAGGTGGAGACAAATAACTATTAACCAAACACTCAACGGAGACCGAAGGAGAGTTGCTGCGGCAATATTCTGGATAATGCGAATGCTTTTAGAAGTTTCTGTTGCATAATATTTTCTGCAGCATAGTGCAACTTTACGAGGCTATACAGAGTTTTTATAGTGAGGTGATTATTATGGCCACCTACTATGATATGCAGTGTATTAACAGAGCGATAACTAAGGCAAATCTGCGCAGTCCGTGTGTGAGACGAGATGAAAAATGGAAAATGAATACAGCAAACAGGGTATGACCATATAATATACAATATTAGACTGATCAATTTTCTTTAAACGTTATTCATCTTCTCAAAATATCCCTTCACGAGAGCTAAGCTGGTTTCCGTAGTGTAGTGGTTATCACGTTCGCCTAACACGCGAAAGGTCCCCGGTTCGAAACCGGGCGGAAACATATTTATTTGGTTTACTTGAAAGAACTACAGTAAAGTTTCAGTCTTCCTAAGTATTCCATGACGTGAAATGGTAAATCTCCTAAGATGTTGTATAGTTATTAGCCCCTAAGATAAGGCTTAGAGTTTTCACAAGATTGTTGGAAACCTAAGGTATCAATCTGGTAACTCTCCTAACAAAAACTTGTCTCAACCCCTCACTGAAGTCAGGCCAGTTTCTTCCACCTCTTATTCTCTTCCTCTTTTCAATTTCCAAAGTCATCCTACAGCTGCCTAGATACATTCTCACCCATCTCTTTCACATTGCACCTTCTGCATAAGATATCCTCCTGTGTACACCTTCAATCACTCTTCTGTGTCACCCCGTGTTCCTTCTTCTTCATAAAGGGCATGTTCACCACAGTAATTTCCATCCTTTCTGCAAAATACAACTTGCCCAGCTTGACTTCTCCACTGAAGAAGAACGTTCACCCCTTCAGAGATCAAGACCTCAAGACCCTCACGGCCCCCCTCCTGGACCCCTGCAGTTTGCATACAGAGCCAACAAGTCTGTAGATGATGCTATCAACATGACTCTACACTTCATCCTGCAGCATCTGGACTCCCCGGGAACCTACGCCAGGAGCCTGTTTGTGCCTATTTGTTTCAAAACCATGCTTCCAGACCATCTCCAAGACAAGCTTTCCCAGATGAATGTGTCTGATCCCATCTGCCGGTGGATCATTGACTTCCTGACAGACAGGAAGCAGCATGTGAGGCTGAGGAAGAATGTCTCGGACTCCTGGACCATCAGCACTGGCTCCCCCCGGGTCTGTGTTCTTTCTCCTCTGATCTTCTCCCTGTACACCAACTGCTGCACCTCCAACCACCAGTCTGTCATTAAGTTTTCAGATGACACCACTGTTATCGGACTCATCTCGGACGGGGGATGAGTCTGTCTACAGGAGGGAGGTTAAACGTCTGGTGTCCTGGTGCAGCCACAACAACCTGGTGCTGAATGCCCAGAAGACAGTGGAGATTACTGTGGACTTTAGGAAGCACACAGCCCCACTCTCCCCCATCATCCTGACTGACACCCTCATCACCACTGTGGACTCATTCCGCTTCCTGGGTACCACCATCACCCAGTACCTTAAGTGAGAGCCCACCATCACCTCCGTCATAAAGAAGGCCCAGCAGAGGATGTACTTCCTGAGACAGCTGAAGAAATGCAACAAGCCAACACGGACGATGATGCAATTCTACTCTACAATCATCAAGTCCATCGACATCTTCTCCATCACCATGTGGTCGCTGGAGGGACAAACAGAGACTGCAACGTGTTGTGCGTTCTGCTGAGAAGGTGATTGGCTGCAGAATCCCATTTCTGCAGGACCTGTACACCTCCAGGACACTGCGGCATGCAGCTCGGATCACAGCTGACCCTTCTCACCCTGGACACAGTCTGTTTTACCTGCTCCCTTCAGGCAGGAGGCTCCGGTCCATTTGGACCAGAAACTCTTGCCATAAGAACAGTTTCTTCTCCTCTGCTGTTGGACTAATGAACAATAACCGTATGACTCTTCCCACCACAAGCACACAACCCTATACTGTGTTCTCTGCATCTGTTCCATTTTTGCACTGATCATTACCTGCGTACATGTATATATCAATCTGCTTAGCACTTTTAATTTTTATTTTTATGAGTTATTTAAGTGTTTGTCTTACAGTATGTTTTGCACTAAGTACCGCAGCAATTTCCTAATGTTGTAAACCTGCCCAACATTTGGCAATAAAACCTTTTCTGATTCTGATTCTGAGCGATTCAAAGGTAATAAATCAAAAAGCTGAAAATTGCATTTCTGGTTGACAGAAAAAAAATGTTTTCCTTTTTTTCTGTGATGCAAAACTCCATTCTGCTTTTTAAAAATGTATTTTTATTGGGAGATCTGTCTTCCTCTCCCTCTCTAGATCTCTCTCTTCAAGAACAGAAGCAACAAGAAGATTAAATGGAGCATAAATAGAGTAGTGGTTTTCATGCTTGCCTGACATGTGAAAGGTCAAAGTTGAAGCACACTTTTCCTTTTCTTCATGCTGGGATTAAACGGTGCGGGTTTCCCAGAGCTCAAGCAACATGTTCAAACTTGATCATGCACACAATATACCAACACCCACAGATGTAATGCCTGAGTAGACTTGTAGTCAAGACCGCCTAATCCGAGACCAAGACCAGAGGGTATCGAGACCGAGACCAAGTTGAGGCGAGACCAAGACCAAGACCGGGACAAAAAAGACTAACTTTTGTGTGCTTTTGAGGGCTGACATGATGGTACTGACTGGCCCCAAAGTCATCTGACAAAATAGCGATCACCTCCAGCAACTGTCTAAAGAATGGGAAATATGTAACTGGTTTCAGTTATACTTTATATATAGATAAAATTGCAACATCAAACTGAAGATTATAATCCACAATGTGGAGGGATTTGAGCATGGCTGAGCCACTGTGTGTCGCTGCGTGACAGCTGAGCAGCGCAAGGAAATTAAGTGAGGAGCCGGCTCTCGCTCAATGGGAGTCGACTATTCTGATTCACTACAAAGCACTCTCTAAGCACGGCTCTTAGAGCTAAAGCTTTTGCGCATGATGCATTATCGAACGTTACGCTGTGTGTCATGGATACTGTTGACTCCAAATCTCCTGACCACTATGTTGATCTGAGACAGCAAGACCGAGACAGCGAGACCAAGACAAGACCGAGACCAAAGTCCGTCGAGACCAAGACGAGACCAAGACCACGTAAAAGTGGTCTCGAGACATCCAACTCTATGCCTGAGTAACGTAATACATTAAGATTCTTTATTACAGGATGGTTAATATTTACACTCGGGACACTTTTTTGTATCTGCACCCTGCTACCTGAACCTCCTCTTGCATTCAGAACTGCATTAATTAACCAGACTTTTAAGGCGAACATGATACCACACTACAGACACTGGTGGAGTGTCACTCTGGGGTCAGTTTCTGCCACCGATATGGGTTATAGTTAGACTGGTTTTGATGTTGTAATGTTTTTGTAGCAGTCCTTTAAGCACAGTTTGAAGATAAAAGACATTTTATGAAAATTTGGCCTTATTTGACCTTGGAAGAGGGGTCAGAGGTAAAATGTGACAGGATATTAAAAATCTTTATGGGGTACTTTCTATAAGTGTTTACATACAGAATAATGAGACACAATACCAAAAACATAACCTTTTTGGCAAAGAAGGCAAAACCAAAAGAAAACATGGTTTGAGGAATTTGTTTGTTTTATTTGTTTGGGTTTTTTGTCAGACTGTTGCAGGTGATTAGAGTAAAATCAGATTAAAACCTAAACAGAATTTTAAAAAAAACAATGGTTTTTGTAAATCTCAACACTGAAACAAAGTTTACAATATTTATGCACTGCATTCTCGCTGTACATGTGAAGCCATGTTTGAAGAAGAAGAAGAAAAAAAACAACAACAAAAAAAAACATGTTTCCGCCCGGTTTCGAACCGGGGACCTTTCGCGTGTTAGGCGAACGTGATAACCACTACACTACGGAAACTACGCATGCGCCACTAAAGGGTCAATCGGAATACAAATGCAGCACATGTAAAGAAACAAGCGAATATGATGCATGTTTTAATTGTACAATATTATATTATATTAATGATATGCAAAATTGTCATATGTTCTAAAATAAATATGATTTATGACAGCATCCGAAGAAGAAAATGATTAGATAACATTAAAAATGTCATGTGTTCTAAAATATAAGAATAGAAGTCGCAAAAAAGTTCTCCCAACAGTGACAGATAATATTTTATTGAAAATTAGTCAAAAGAATCTAGTCTTGGCTGTTTGTTTGTATGACTTACATTATTTTCCCATGATACTTAATAGTGTATTAGTAGAGGATTTTTTTTTCTTTTTGCCTGTCCCATTTGGTTCTTTAGCCGTCAGAATTGTTGTCTGAAGACCAACAAGGATACCCAATGGATTTACTTTGCCAAATGGATCATCGTGGCATTGCCGTATTGGTTCATTTGATCGACCTTTGTTTTTATTATTTATTTTATTTTCAGATGTTACAGACGGGACAGACATGAGTGAGGGATAGGAAAGGGAGAAAGAAAGAGGAAGGAAAAGAAAAACAGAAGGGGAGAGGGACAGTGAGAAAGGGATAAAATATAATAAAATCTCCTGGATCACCTGTTGAGAAAGAATAGAAAACAAGCAAAAAAACCAAAGCAACATACTAAACACAACACCATCGCATTAATCTAGCTAAGTGTAGACAGCAGTAAATACTAAATATTCAATGTTGTTGTGCAGCACGCAGGACAGACAGTGCACAATGTGCTTTGAAGTAGCAGCCAAGAAAGCTGTAATTTAAGTCTACAAACAGCGAACACGCGTGTGCACACCTGTGTGGATCAGCGCGCTTGTATTCAAATGGTTTCAACATGTAATGGTCTGCAAGAGGATGTAGAGAGCCATAGCCCCGTCCCCCAGGGCATGAAGCAGGCATGGAGGAGATCGAGGCCCCAGACATCCAGAGGCCCCAGAGTGCGAGAGCCCAAGGAGGACCACCGGAGGGGCATCCGTGCCACCTTCATGGGAATGGCTGAGGATCCCCAGACGAGGCGTCACCCAGTAGCCACCGAGCAGAAGCTAGAGGGGGCTGCACCGGCGTGCCCACCGGCTCTGCCGGCAGCCAGCTGTGCCAGAGTGAAATGAGCCGCAGGCCCAGAGGCTGGAGCCCTGAGGGCCCCCTGCACCCCAGAGGAGGCCTGACCGAGCAACAGGCGCCAGGCCCCGCCAAGTAGCCACCGGGAGTGAGCTGGTACATACCTGAGCGCCCAGCCCCGGACACCAAGAACCACCAATGCACCGACCCCTGAGGGCATCAGTCACCGGCAGGGAGTGTGGTGAGGGGAGATAGGCCTCCACACTTTGGAGGGCCTGGGAGTTTCCAGAGAGGTGGAGTCTAAGACCCGACCTGACATATAGACACAGACAAACAGGCACACACAAACACAAACATGCATTCCCGATCAATGGAGCCAAGTACAGCTATTGAAAGGTTGCCTACATGTTTACAGTACAATTTACCACATATTATACATGTTGTCTAGAGATGGAATAAAGGGCTGTGTGGGTGCATTCAGCAGCCTGCTGCATTGGAGTTTGCCTGGTAACAGATGACTCAAACGGAGTCAGGAAGTATACTTCTAAAAGGTCTTTGTTGAGTGAGGTCATGTACTGAGGTTAAAACACAGACATAAGTCTGCCTGCACACAGACTTGTTTTGCTTGTAAACGGCATGCTCAAGTTCTGTTCTGAAGTGCAGAGGGTGGAATAACAGGAAGCATCTGGAGAAACAAATGAAGTAGCTGTTCTTTTTTAGAATATCTCCTACCTGGAATTACTGGAACATGCATCTGCAGTGATGCAGATTACTGGTCATCATATGTTATAAATATCACACCCCACCTATTGTTCGGGGGAGATCGAGGCTGATGTTTTGCAGAGCCCATCTTCACCACATATATGTGTTTTAATAAAATCATTGTTTTGATGCACTATGGACCTTCAGTCGTATGTCTCTTTTCTCAAATAGGAATCAGGACACAGTTCAGAAGCCTCATTGTTCATGAAGATTGTTAGTTCACTGTAGTGATCTGAAACCAGACTTTCTTGTGTAAGGTGAACATGATACCACACTACAGTCGTTTATGCACAGTTTAAAGATAAAAGACATTTTATGAATATTTTAACCTTATTTGACCTTGAAGGAGAGGTCAGACATCAAATGTGACATGATATTTAAAATCTTTATGAGGTGCTCTAAGTAATAAGGATTTTTGCCCATTTTTAACCAACAAATCGTTAAGTTGACCATGAAAACCTTGTTGGATGTAAGCCAAATTTTAATAGGTTGTTGACATGACCCCACTCCAAACCCTTACAAAGTTTTACCAGAATTCATTCAAAACTTTTCAAGGTACAGAATGACACACAATACCAAAAATCTTATGAGGGGGGCAAAACCAAAACAAAACATAGTTTGAGCAGTATTTGTGTGTGTGTGTGTGTGTGTGTGTGTGTGTGTTTTAACTTCAAGTATACTTAAAGAAGTATACTTAAGTATACTTTAAGTATACTTAAAGAATGATATATACATGATGATTTTATGGTTTGTCACTGCTCTTATCCAGTGTTGGGAAAGTCACATAAAATTTTGAGTCCTTTATGATCACGAGGGCCTCTCCATTTTTGGTCTCATCTGTTACCAGCTCAAGGATGCACTCTGCTACCTCGGTTGCACTGCGTCAAAAAGATACAATATGCATTTTAAGATTATTTTAAATCCAGTTGTAGAGGGGGAAACCCCCCAAAATGTTGATGTTGTAGGGGTTACTACAAACAAAGACTTACGTTAACACCCCAAGATTCTCTCGCATCTGAAGTCTTGCATCTACCAGGTGGGCAAATTGGCCCGTTTGAGATTTGATTTCAGAGATCAGGTTTGTTTGAACAAAACCTGGGCAAATAGCATTGACCCGTATACCATAGTCTGATGCTGCAAAGGCAGCCTATTGGAAAAAAAACAACAACATATAGTTAGGCTTTTTAAGTTACATTTCATCTATATAGAAAGCGTAGTGTGAGGATAAACAACAAGTGTTCTTTGTTTCAACATTTGCATTTTTGAAGTTCAGTGTCCAAAGATTCCAAATTTAAAGATGAAGTCTGAAAGATTCTGCACATATCGTGGATGTGCACAATGTTTGCACATTTTTCTAATTTTGCCTCTGTACACCTCCACACTGGATTACAAATTTAACCATCCAAAAAAAATTGTAGTAACCGTTTAGGAACATTTTCAGACAAAAGTAATTAAACAAACTACCACAAACTGTTTGCCAGTGTAGAAGTAAAACCAGAGTCAAATTTGGGGTTGTCTGTCCAGAACCAGTACAGGTTTGTTTAAAATGTGTTCATGGAACAGGACAATGCTCCCAAGCAGCAAATCTACGACAGAATGGCCCAAAAAGAAAATAATGAAGGACTTGCAGTCAAAGAGATCAGTGCATAGACAAATACCTGCAAACTTCCATAAACCTGAAAAAATGTTGTAAAGAAGAGCGAGTTAAAATTTCTCCCCAACAATGGGAGTCATACGTGGATGGTTACTGGATATTATTGCTGCTAAACGGTGGCTCTACAAGCTGTTGAATAATGTGGTGTTTTTCACTGCAGAGTCCTGTGAACGCTTTCTTTTTCACTTGATGTTATGTGTGAGCGCTGCCTCAGACTGAACTGTGAGGTCAATGTGCAGGAAATGCCAAACAATAAAGTTAAAAATGAAAAAGTAAGGCAAACATTTTATTAGTATTAAATTTGCTCTAGTTTCAATTAATTTCTGCAGAAATTTGATAGATTTTTTTAAAATCTTCTTAAACAATCTCATGGGAGAATCTCTCTTACTGCAATGGATCGAGTGAATCCGACCAGCCCGTGTTTAGTAGCCGAGTAGACAGGAGCTGTAAGCAAAGGCCCAAGACCTGTAGGATGGGTTATATCAATCATTGTACAGGGTTTAAGTTTAGTGTTGTTAATGTAATGACATTTACAATCCTAGTCTGGTATGTCTCCAATTTGTCTCCAATTTGAATTTACAGTATTTACCTGCCAAGGATGAAACATTGATGATGACCCCTCCTTGACCTCCCTTCAATTTGTTCATGTGCTCCAGAGCCAAATAAGTTCCCCTAATAGAGCCAACCTACAGGGGGAAAAAAACGTCATTTTGGCATCAGTTCATACAGTGAAAATCTGTTTTCTCTCTGTAAACACTTCATACAGTCATCTGCATACAAAACATTGTGATGAATAACAGGAAGAATAATGTAACCCAAGCCTACTAAATTTGGACTTTCTCAGGTTGCCAATTGTTTATTTCAGACTAACTAATAAAAGGAACAACATCTTTCTGAATGAATCAGCAATTCATAAATTTGAGGTATTAGAAATATAATTAATTGTTGTGCTTTCTCTTTCTCACAAGGTTTGTGGAGACCATATTCTCCCACTCAGACTCATCGAACATGCCGGCATTGTTGCACAAGATGTCGATTCCTCCAAAGGTTTCTACGGCTTTCTGAAAGGCAGCTGAGAGAGGAGAAAACAGTGCTTTACAATTATGCTAACCTTTGTACCTCCAACATTTATAATCTGATTTCCAATGTCATGTGTTTTACCTTTGAACTCCTCATCTGATTTTATGTTGCATTCCCTGAACAGCATTCGATCTGGTTCGTACTCTTTGCTCAGGGCTTCGACCAAACTCTCCCCTGCGGCTTTATTCTTATCCAGAAGTACAACCTGTTGACAGAAAGGAAAGATATGCTGTCAGTTTGTTAGGTACCCATCTAGGCTATTTGAAAACATATGAACTACTTTGACAGACTTGCAGTAATTAAAGGGTGTTGGTAAGTTCCGACACCGCCTACAGGAGTTGTGAGGTCGACCAGTTTTTATAAATCTTACTTTATTTTTGTGATTTTGCCTGTAGCTTGGTGAGCTGTGATGAAGCCCGGGTTGGGCATGCAGGCCACTGTTACTGTTGCTCGTAGTTTAATTCTGCACGTACGCATAGTTAGATTTCACACCTACATCTCTGCATCTTATTGCACACATATATTTGGCCACGCTATGCCTGAGTATATTTAGAAGTTGTTTGTGCAGACCAGTGCGAGGCCGGTACAGAAATGGGGAACTATGGGCTGGGAGGTAAGTTAATATGCCAATTTTCATGACAATTGATCTTTCACTATGCAAATGTACTGTTTATAAGATTGGGAAAAGATGAGACTGAAGAAGTCACTTGGATGAGTGACGAAACGTGTCTCCCACTGATACGCTACGTCCAGATGAACAGAATCAATTCTTACTTTCACATAAGACTTTAGACTTACGGGAAAGAAGCACAGTTCTATATATAATCCTGTGTAATAATAAGTAGGTTCATCTTTCAGGAAGTTGGCTACAGTGAACTGCTTGCAGACTGACTGGTTTTCTGATTGAAGGAGAATCCATGTATTTGTTTTGTTTGAACTGCTTGAGGCAAATAAAGATTTAAAGACTAGATTGAGGCTATGTCCCTCTTTTATCTCAGAAGTAAAGAATCACATTCAGCCTTTTAGCCTTTCTTTTAGCATGATATCATAAAAAATAAAAAATAAAACACTCTTGTTTGGTTGTTTTCTCTGGGAAAATCATTCAGTTTAATTTAACTGCACCACAACTCCACCACACCCCACCCGCACCCTCGCAGGTTGACAACCACTAAATCAACTTTTTTACTTTTCACCTCACTTTTGGCATGATGTCAACAACAACTTTCTTAGTTGTTTTTTCCAACTAAAGGGTGTTGGTAAGTTTTCTGTGGAAACGTACACCACCAATAAAGCTGCTGCATCTTCACGTACAGTTGAGATTAGTTTAATAAGAAGATATCTTTATCTATGAAGAAAACTAATATTGATCCCCAATGCCCTTTTCCTGAGCTGATCATATGAGCTGTAACTTAGTGTAAAAATATCTGAATCCAGGCAACTTGCTTAGTTATCTTATATATAATAAATATCTCTTCCTACACTGTTAACTGTCAACTCTGTATATTTTTATATATTTTATTTATTGTTTACTCTATTTAATTTGTAAAATATGTGTACACACACACACACGTAGAAAAATATTTAGTATACACATCCAGAAATGCATATACTATTATATATTGTACATATATTTATTAGTTTCAGATGTAGCCATTCTTGTATTTTGCACAACTCTGTTGCTTGTGAAGCTCGCACACAAGAATTTCACTCACATGTGCTGTACCAATGTACCTGCACATGTGTGATGTGACAATAAAAGTGATTTGATTTGATTTGTTAAATGATGATGTGTCTACCTTTTCAGTCAATGCCTACAATGCCACACGTACCTTGGCACCATTTTTTAGAAGAATCTCCGTTATGGCTTTTCCTATTCCCATCGCAGCTCCAGTCACTACTGCAGTTTTACCGCTCAGAGCCATTTCAGTAGAAGAAGGGACTGAGAAGGTCAGCGTCCATATGCCTGCAAAGAAATAAGAGAATGTGAAACAAAGAGAAGTTGGTGGCTTTTTATTTGTCACCACCCATCAGGAAGACTAGCAGGTTCTAACGTATGACATGCAAGAGAGAGCAAGTGAATGTACAAGCAATAACAATGTGTCAATCAATCAATAGACCACAGTCAGCAGACTTGTTCTGGAGAACACAGCTTGGCCAACTATAGTCTAACTGAGCCAAATATGGCTTGCACTCATTTTGGGGTAGACTTTCTTGGGCTGTTTAGAGCTGCCAGTGAAGAATGTGCTTTGTATTTTAATCCATTTATTCTAAAGCTGCAAGATTGCTAAATAAATTAGACTTCACGATTTCCACAGAAATTACGGTGGGAATGTTTCTTCTGCCACACTTGATCTGTGGCTTGCTGCTGAAAAGAGGAGGCAAACAGGCTGGCCAAACAAATCTGAATAGAGACAGCAGTTGATACTTTTACTGTCAGAGGTTCAATTAAATTAAAAAAAAAAAAAAAAAAGTAGACCTTTAATTTAAAAAATCTGATACATGAAAGCATCTCCACTGGCAGAACACTTTTATCTTTAAAATTATACGTTTCTGGGAATTGTGTTCATAAATTAATATGAGGTTTTGGTTATATCGCACAGCCCTATCTGAAGGGTTGGGTGTTTTGAGAGTCAGTTCGGTTTTCATCCACATTCTTCGTTTGTCAGAGTACTGTAGCACAACAAACACTCAATATACCTACAATATTGATCAGTTTCCCTGCGCGCAGTCGATCTAGGGCTTGATCAATTCTTCTATTAAAATTCGTGGATCACACTAAAAAAGTCCAATGACACATTAAAAAACATAAAAAAAAAAAAACAAAAAAAAAAAAAGGCACATGCAATAGCAAACGATCCAAACAAAAATGGCAAAAGTCTCTTACCGACAGTATACCCACTCGCACCTGAGTGAATTAATTGCCTCTGGTTTTTTCAAAGACGTGATTCCCACACACCCACTACCTTTTCACAGCTCTTCAGCCAATCACCTGGCAGAGAGCAACAAACTGCCAGGTGACACTTGTTACATATAGAATAACAATAGAAGACAATGCTGAAAACTAGTGATGGCCAAATGAAGCTTTCTGAAGCACTGAAGCTTGTATTGAAAAACGGTTCATTACTCGAAGCTTTTCAACACAGTCCTCTCTGGTGACATCTGGTGGCCAAAAATACAAAGAGCAGCTTGAATCCACAAAATAAAACCAACTGCTTCATTACGATTGCCTACTCTACAGAGTGGAGTTTTGTCTGATATTGGGCCGCTGTTGTGTTGCTTTGAACGTGTATTTTTTGGTGGTTAAAAAAATGTGTTTTATTTGTTTAATAAATAGTTTTGACCAGTAAACTCTCCTTGTTTAAACATGCACCATGGTGTGGTCTTCTTTGCTTGTGACTTCTTGATGTTAGTAAATACAATAATTGAAAAATACCACGTTACATATAATATATACATATAATAATGTACAACACATTATGGAGTATGCTTCTGCTCTGAGGTCCTGCCTCCATGCACTTATGCAATTAATCGCTAGACAGGTGTATTTATAAATAATATTATATTAGGGAAATTTTCCCAGACATATTTTTGACCTGGGGGTAGAATTGATTGTGAAATGGAAAGGGAAAATGCTTATGAAATTGCAAATTAAAAACATGATGCATTTAAGGTAACCCTTTTTCATTTTTATTTAAAAAGAGAATTTGTTCTAATGTGCGATGGCCGAACCTGTTCCTTTTCGTGGAGATCATTTCTCCTGCCTTAAGGAAAATCCCTTCACATGGCCCAGAGGAGGCTGGAGTGCAGAGAAACTGGTAGAGATGCAGTTATACAGTCTACCTGGGCCCCACAAACTATCAGCTAAAGAGAATAAATAAATTCAATTGCTGCACATTTGGCAGACTAACATTTTCAGATTAATTAAACAATAAAATATATATTTTTACAACATTACATGTAAAGAGTCAAGTGGAAGTTTTTCTAAAGTTATTTAATGATATTTATATTATGGAAGCAGATTTTTGACATTTTACCTTTTTCCCGTTTTCAGATATAATAAACACGCACAAAACAAAAGCAAACGGCCAGAACACAAAGCTGGAAAACCCACCCGATTGACAAAAATCAACTCAAAATTCTCCCACACAACAGAACCTCCTCTATTCCTCGCTGGCTCCAAATCTCTCAGTGGAATGATCAGTGGTTCGCTATCTGTCACCATCAAAACACTCCACAAATCCCGTGAATGATTCGCTTCCTTATAAACCATTGAATCAGATACCGAAGCAGTTAGGTTCTAAATGAAGCTTCGGACGTCACCGATCACGTGACTCTGGCCAAACGAATCAAGCTTCGATACAGTGCTTCTGAAGCAGTGTGTTGATTTTTTTGACACACGCACCGGAGCTTCAGCTTCAAGCGGGCCATCACTACTGAAAACTACTTTCGCTCATTCGTCCTTGTGTTGTAGGATGTCTTTGAGTTCAGTGATCTAGCTATAGTTCAGTTTTTGGAGAAAGGACCCTTTGACATCTCTCGGGCAGTTTCCGTAGTGTAGTGGTTATCACGTTCGCCTCACACGCGAAAGGTCCCCGGTTCGAAACCGGGCGGAAACACATTTATATTACATTTCAGTATATCCATTGTTATACCAATACATACAAAAGTCTTATGTGAAAATGTCCCCAAAATTTCATTCTGTTCATCTGGACGTAGCGTATCATTTGTAGACACGTTTCCTCACTCATCCAAGTGACTTCTTCATTCTTATCTTTCCCCGATCTTATAAACAGTACTTTTGCATAATGACTGACCACTGATCAATGGTCATGAGAATTTGCATATTAATGATCAAGGCACTGACCTCCCAGCCCATTGTTCCTTCAGTGGTGCTAGTTTCACTCATTATGCAAATATACTGTTTATAAGATTTTGGAAACCTGCTGAGACTGAAGAAATAACGTTGATGAGTGACGAAACGTATCTCCCACTGAAAACGCTACGTCCAGATGAACAGAATCAACTTTTGGGGATTTACTTACCTGGACCACTGAGCATGCATCAAGATGTGACGTGCAAGTACTATGAGTTACGTAATCACAATCAAAATATGTACTGTATATGTGTTATGTACTACATATGTGACAGTCACTCCACAGAAAAAAAACAGATTCTGCTGAATTTTCGTCAGCAGAAACTGGACACAATAATAATGAACATCAGCTTAACCTGCAAACACATGAATGCAGCGATATTATTTTATTTAAATGATGCCAATTTCAGTGTAATGTGTTTGTGTTCAGAGGGGATTCAGTCAAACTTAACTGCAGCTTACCGTGCCAGCTTATCAGATGGTCTGTGCCACTCAAACTGTGTGCGTTGTTTCTTCAGAGATGCACTTCATAACTGTAAAATATCGCACACAGCGACTCTCGCACTTCTGAGTCTTCTAATGGTCAGGGATGAAAGCCATCACGTCATGGTTTCCGTAGTGTAGTGGTTATCACGTTCGCCTCACACGCGAAAGGTCCCCGGTTCGAAACCGGGCGGAAACAGTTTTGGTCCGGGGTGAAAGAAATGTCTTGTCGATGGGCATGTGCAAAGGTCACTCAGGTTAATTAAAAGGAGCAACTTAACAAGGAAGATTTACTCAGAAGAAAAGCTGACCACAGAAACTGGGATCCACAGTTAAAGCCGGATAGAGATTGATTACACAAAAAAAAAATGTTCATTTTCATCGCTGACACTATTACCCAATCAAATCACTTAACGCCAACGGCCCCTCCCCTACTTTCGCTCTGCTCTCATGCAGCTTGTTGAAGAAGTTTAGAGCCATGACAGAAAAAAAAAAAACTGAAAATAAATGCAGAATAAATGTGTGAATTTAACCGAAATGTTAGCTGCTAGGGATGCAGTGGCTCCATGGAGAAGTGCAGGAGGATGGACAGCAGTCCCAAGAAGACAGCGAGGTCAAGACAGCGCGAGGTCACCTTAACAAGGTAAGAAATTAGATGGATTCAAGTACAATGAGTGAGTCACCATTAACAGCGTTAATTGTAGCTTTTAATTGTCACGTGCTGCACTGCTGCAGTGCATAAGCAGTGTTGGTCAAGTTACTTGAAAAAAGTAATCAGTAACTAATTACTGATTACTTCCCCCAAAAAAGTAATCCTGTTACTTTACTGATTATTTATTTTCAAAAGTAATTAATTACTTAGTTACTTTTTATAAACACAATTTAAAACCTGAAGAGGTGATAAAGCGATAGATCTTTCAGCCCAATTCTACTTTTTCT